>NW_024868185.1:158525-168741 GCF_013358625.1 Macadamia integrifolia | reverse complement strand
TACCTTCCACCAAAGTCCCATCAGGAGTTTTGAGGCTTCTTATAGAGTTTCTGAGTCTTCTCATTTTAACAGAAAAATGAAAAAACCTAGAGTTGCGATCCCCTTGCTTCATCCATCTAACTTTGGCTTTTTCGGCCCAAAGTTTTTTCATGGTTTTCCATTGCTTTTATTAGAGAGGTCTTCGCATCCGCTTCTAACCCAAACAAATGATCATCCATGCCATTTATTTCAATAGTCTGTTGCACCTGCGCTAGCTTATCCTTGGCTTCCTCAAGGGCTTTATTGAAATTCGGGAAAGCCTCTCTCCCCCAATTACGGAGCACACCCTTCAGCCTTTTGAGTTTCAGCATGAGAACAAATATCGGATTCCCTGAGCCCACTCTTCCCATGATGTGGCAACTACCTGCTCAAAATCTCCATGTTCCATCCAGAACTTATGGAACCTAAAGGGGCAATTAACGGGCCGTTGAGATAAAATTGAGGTGAACAATAATGGAGAATGATCCGAAGCAATTCTAGGGAGGACCCGTTGGCCACAATCCTGGAAAAAGTCAATCCATTCTTCATTACAAAAACATCTGTCCAGAACCGCCGAAACATTACCACGACGTCTATTGTTAGACCAGGTGAATTTCCTCCCCGATGTTGGCACTTGGGCCATCCCACAAGCATCCACCAGAGCACCGAACTCAGCAGCTGAACCCATACTAAAGTTCCCTGGCCCCCTTTTTTCATGGGAGAACAAAGTCGCATTAAAATCCCCAATTATAGCCCAAGGGAGAAGAGGCTGGGGGAGATCAGCCACTAGCTTCAACCACAAATCCCTTCTTCCTACTCTAAAGCTGCTGGCATGAATGAAAGAAATCTGAAACCATTTCGATTCCCACTTAATAATAATCGAAATGTGCTGCTCAGACTCAGAGACAACAGCTGGGGTGTTCAAATTTCTCTTCCATAAAATCCACAAATTAGAGGGTTTCCCTACTCTACAATTGTAAATGAAAGAACTATTGAATCCCAATTTATTAAAAAATAAATTTGGAAAAGCACTTACCTCAATCATCGGCTCTGCAATACATATAATGTCCGGAGCTCTATCCTTAATAAAATGTCGTAAGGCATTCCTGCCTGCCGCCTTCTTAATTCCTCGGATGTTCCAGAAGAAAACCTTCATGATCAGTTACATGGAGGCAGAGTAGTGAGCAGCCTCATCATTCTGCTCTGTCTCAGAAACGTGCTTACCAAGTCTATCCGACCCTTCAACACGCTGCATGGTCATATCTATTTCTTCCACTTCCTTATGATGAATAACTACTCGGCCTTCCACCAGGCACGATTGAGAAAGTTCAGTCAAATTATTCTCAGCCCCCTCCCAAACTTGGCCCCTGCCACTCTTTCCCCCTCTGCCACCCCTACCACCTGGTTTGTAATTAATTTTGCGCCGTGGTCGTAAAGCACGCACCATTTGAGAGTACTCCCTCTGTGTCTGAGATTCCCTGACCTGAATATCACCCTCCCTGTGATCGCTCTCCTCACCTGAGGCCTGCGATTCATTCTCAGACGGGTTAGAAGACCGGGTCGACCCAAGGACATCCACGTCCAAAATATTATCCACTCTCTGCCCAGCACCCATCGGATCCACCCCAGCCATAGCATTGTGAGGAATATTCTCAATTGGGAAATATTCTTCACCATTTAAGTCCACCACTAAATCTTGGCACTTAAGGTAACCCTCCACGTTTGACTCATTACAGATTTGGGAAGAATTCCCATTTGCTGCATCTACCATTCTGGTAGGAGACCGCATATTCCTTTCCTTTTGGGAAGGATTGTCGTCCCTGCCAGCTTCCTGGCCGCCGCCGACCTTATGAGAAGGCTGCTCAACAGCAGTTTTCCCCACCGTTTTACCTCTACATTGGTTAGCATGATGTCCCAGTTTTTTGCACGAGAAGCATCGAACCATATTGTCTTCGTAGACGATTCGCTGATTGAACCAGAATATCGTCTCCTTTCCCGGTTGTCTTCGTTCCACTTGCATCTCCTCAACTCTAACGCCATTGAGTTCCATCTCAACTAGGACTCTTGCATAATTACCCATCGTTGCTTTTAATGTTTTATTGTCCAGGGCGACAGGCCTTCCTGCTACCTTTGCCATGGTCAATAGGATTCTCTCATGCCAATACTCCATGGGAAGCTCAGGGAATCGGATCCAAACGAGCTTAGTGTGAGAGTAATTATCATTAATATTAAATTCTGGGCGCCATCTCTGAAAGCGAATAATTTGTCCCCCTACTTTGATCGGTCCTCTCCTCCATATTGAGGCCATATCTCCCTCCTTCTCAAAACGAAATAGAATAAATCCCTTCCCTAGGGGAGAAAGGTTCACGTTCCCCTTTAGCCTCCAACTCGCAACCACCTCGCGCCTTATATCATCCATAGATACAAACCTGAAGTTTACTTTGCCTATCAGCGCAAAGGAAAAAGTCTCCAGTTTCTCTTCATACGCTTCCTGTGGAATCACTACCCTCGTCAGAGATCCAACACGAATCGGATTTGGGAGATCCTCCACGTCAGGGAGAGTCTTCTTTGTCACCGTAGCATAAGATTTGCGGGCTTTCCGATCCACAGTCTGTCCATCTTCATTATTTCTCTCACCCTCCCTCTCCTCCCCTTGCTCCACCGCAGTACCAGGCACCACATCAGGAGTGGAGGGACACGCAGGGCGCAAAAAATCCGTGATCAATCGTTGTTTGCCTCTGTCCGGCAGCCGGCCATCGTTTCTTTCCCCTGTCAGGCAGGTCGCTCGATCTCCTTCACCCATCACAAGCCCCAAACAGATCCTACAACCTCTCTTCCAGAGGATTCAATCTTATCACCTACCTAACATGAGACTCTCATAGCAACTCCTGAGATCTGTCGCTGTAAAGATTGCACAATGGAAAGCCTCTGCAACGACTAGAATCCTGCTTGAATCAAAGAAAGAAGTCGACCAGTTCTTGCATGATGCCCGGCCAGGTCCTAAGCGATGATTCCAGACACTACTTGTGTCTGGAAGCCCTGAGATCGATCAATGGTTGGCTCTGAAAAGCCAAACCGTCAAGAAATCGAGATCGACCTCTCCTTTCTCTCTCTCTCTCTCTGTACTTCACTCACACAGAAAGAAACATCGGCAGATCTCCCCCTCTCGAAATCAAAACGAAAACTGAGAAATCTCCCTCACCCTTCGGACGCCGTGAGAGCTTCAGATCTGCTCGGATCTGCTCGGATCTGCTCCTGGATTTTAAGAGTTGATATCTTAGAGATTAATATTAATGATGATACATATACTCACATTTGAGATGTTATGACACAAGATCATCCTACATTGCTTATACATGTTGATGGTTTATTGACTATTTTCAGCATAGTTTTAATGAAATCCAGTTTTTGAGTCTAATAATTGTATAGACCATAAACAGTTTATGCAAATGGAATTAGAAATCCTTTAATTTTGATTTATTGAAATGACTTCTGAAATCTGTTTATATTGTTGACTATTTTGGCATTGTTTATTCAAGCCAACAGTTAGATTTAGTTCTAATATGAACTGATATTAACTCTTATAAATGGTACTTTTATTAGGTCATCTAGTCATACTCTCTTACATTAGTGGGAGAATAAATTATTATCCTATTGAGGGTGATAGATATATCATACATGTTTTATTATGTATACTATACTTATCGTTTCATAAATTTTAAGTCAATCTGGGATATTTTGATATTTCTTCGATGTTATATTTATCATCCGTGACATCAGGTTTTGTCACGAGACACATAATTATGAGTTTTGACGCCTATTTATGATTCAAAATATCACAAGTGCATTGTTTAAGTAATATTTCTTTGAATTATATGTCATATTTGTATTTATGATAAAATTCAATTTTATTGAAAATCCATCGAGATAAAACAGATATATTATATTTGAATGATTTAAATGAACTCATTGAAGTTTTAGTAGCTTATTGGTATAAAGCCTATGAAGTTATTTATACTTACTATGGATCTAAGCCAACATTACCTTTATTTGTTAAAGGCTTATTATTATTTTGGCCTATAAATTATTTGATTCATGTGCTCCATTAGTTAATGAATTTTTTTATTTTTTAAAGAAATAGGTCTTTATTGTGATTGACTTTAAAGTTTATGGACTAATATTTATGTTGGATATTAAAATCATTTGGGTTGAAAGTTCATATTTGTATACAACTTTGTATATCTAATAAATTATGGATAAAGTAACATATTTCATTTGTTTTTTTTTATCATGAATAAATTTTATGAACTTTCATATTTAGCATGTTGTCATTATAGAAAATGTCATATTTAGATTTTTTTTATTTATGGTAATGGCTGAAAGTACAAAACTGTCATACTAAGAATGTACTCACTTTGATAACTGTTAAATTATGGTGTTACCATATTGACTATTAGGGTTTATAATGGGTTGCTTTTGTGGGGTTATGTTGAATATTTTATTAATTAAATACTGAAATAGCTCATCTTGTTGTTTGCACCCAAAATCTAAACCCACGGGCATTTGGTAGCAATCCAAGTCTATAGGTTTTTATAATTTCAGTGATTACGCTTCCACTTAGTGGGCTAGTTACTGAGATTGTGAAATTACTATTGACTATTCAAGATGGGTTGCAGTCAAGGAGACCATATGGCGAATGATGTGCTCTTGCCACCACAGGTGAGTCTTTATTTGGTCGGTTTCGCTTGATAGTGTGAGGGTGACATTTTGGGCTTCATAGCTTTGGAGGTTCTTGTCTTGCCACCACAAGTGACGGAATCTTCAAAGTGGTGTTGTTTCGAGCGTCTCGCCTTGCATGTGAAAGATTCCACTACATGTTGGGCAATCTTGTCACCACAGGTGTGACCCCAATGACGTCGAATCTTTCCCCAGTTTCTGTTTTCCTACCGTTATTGAAAACATTACTGGGATAAATCTGATTAACAGCCCAATTAGTCAGATTTAATTATATTGTTGGAAAGTTTAATATGCCTTCTATTCTTGCATATTATATATTTTGGTAAATATGTATGATTATATTTGTCAGCTTTGACTTCTCAGCTATTTTCTGTTAAAAAAATTTGAATGGTTCCAAAATTAAGGAATGGAACTAATCCTTTAATATTTCTCTGGCTATTATGATAATAAATTTTAATCTTAATTGATGAGCCTCCTAAGCCAGTGGTTGTTAATTATGTTCAAGCTAATGTTCTTTATGAAAATGGGAGGAATCGAATAGGTCTATCTAAAGATCAGTGGGAGTAAATTTATGAATCATAAATTTCTGTAGAACTACATTATTACAAATTATTGACTTTATATCTAAACCATTGAGGATGTTCTGTGACAACTCCGTTGCGGTTCGTTTCTCTCATAACCGTAAAGGTACTTCAAACTCTAAATACATTGACATTAAGTAATTTTTTGTCAGAGAGAAAGTTCAAGAGTCATAGATTATAATGGAACAGATTGCTACAGAAAACGTGATTGCAGATCATCTTACTAAGGGCTTGACTCCAAAAGTCTTTCAAGAGCATATCACTAATATGGAACTTGTTAGTTATTTTGATGTATTTTATTAGTGGGAGTTTTGCTCAATATGTTCGCATTTGACTTTCAGTTTTAGTTTATACATATGATGCATTATTATTCTTCTCAAGAATGTATATGCATTTTTATTATGGCCATTTGTTTATATGTATACACTTATTTATTTGCCTCCTACAGAAAATTGAGGTTATATGTGGTGTATTTACCTCATTCGGTATCTGAGGTTCCAGTTAATACACACACATCCAATCGCTAGCAAAGCCTGGTTTGATTGAGGTCTAGTGCTAGTGTTGTGGGACATCCGAACCCGTCCCAATGAGCTTCTTTGATTGAAGCTTGAGCGTTTGAGAGACGCTTGTAGTTAATGAGACCTTCGGTATCTGTCTCATAGGGCTCATTTGGTTTTCGAGCCAGGACCAATTTGGAAATCGACATGATGATCACTATTGCATGTTATTTTCATACCACACTTTCATACTGTTCAGCCCAAGTCGGTGATGTTATGAGCACTTTGACGTGTGTGGTCTCATATTGCTTTAGATGTGATGATCAATACGGTTGGGTGTTTGTAATTCTCATTCGGACCAAGGCATTTGGTTTAAGGTGCACTCCATTCGACACTGTTTTGTTTGTGGCCACATTCAGTTTATCTAAATCGGAGAGTCGTTTTAAATAAATTTTTTAAAATCTAAAACTTGTGACATATGCTGCCCAAGTGGGAGATTGTAAGATTTCCTATTAGGTGGGCTAACATAGTCAAAGATTTGTTTCCAAAACCGGTTTAGTGATGTTGACTAAAGATGGAGTAAGCAGAAAGAATCCAATATTATTGGTAAGTGATCTCTATGGAGATATTGGATTCTATTAGCACACCTTAATGGTATGAAATATTTATTACTTTGTGTGGACCTAAGGTATTGTTTCCTTAATGGGGAGGAAACCTTAATTTTATTGCAGGGTTGGTCCCTACCCTCACCCCTATATATAGTTATCACTGACCCATTAAGTGAAGCTAACGACCAAAAGCAAAAGGGAAAGAGGGTAGACCAGACCAACATTGATCGTGTTGTACGGGGAGCATACAAAAAGACATTGAGGAGTTCTTATTCTTCAACCATGGATTCAGGTATGCCTAAAACGTTTTTGTAGTGTTTGTCGTGCATGTTTATCGATCTTCATGAATCGTTCCCTATATTATTTTATTTCAAGAAAATGAAAACCCTAACACCCACAAAAGCAGAAACCTCAAGAAACCCATTTTGTTGGGGTGTAAGGTGACTCGTCAACGATCGCTAAGAGACGACGGGTCGTGCCGACACCTACCAAGGCGAACACACTTTGAGAGGGAAGCGAGTTCCGCCTTACTGCGGTGGACTTGCCGATCAATTTTGAAAGCCCTTAACGGGGGCCTTAGCTAATTAAAAAAAAAAATTGTTCACTTTGATCACAAGGCCACAATCACACCGAACACTGGCAACCATCCCCGGCCAGCAGCCACGATCACGAAGGGAGGGCAAAAACGACGGTGACATATGGCGGAGGGCAGGGGAGGGTGAGGGTTGTAAGGAAGGTGATCGGAGTGCAAGAAGTCAGGGGTAAAATGGTAAAAAAAAAACATAATCGATGGAGAATCATTGTGTATTTTTATAAACCCAAACTTGATTTTAGAGATTGTTGTTAACTAAAACACAAGTTGGGTAATTTAGTAAAGTGAAACCCAAAAGTGGCTAATCAGGTAATTTTCCCTTTTTTTTTCGACCAGAAAATTAACTTGACTGGATCGGCTGGGTGCTGATAGCCAATGAGTCAGCTTGCGGCAGTATCAGATACCATTCTCGATTGAGAATTGCCTTTTTTGTGTCAAATCTGGTTAAGTTAGCTTTGGATTAGCAAAAGGGTAGCAATTCTAGATAGTTAAAATGGGAATGGCTAAAACTTAAAAAATTGTTCAGTAGTATAAGCAATGATGTAGTGTTTAAATTGATCAGAATTTGAACGGGACGATTAAAAATAAAAAATAGATTTTAAAGGTCTAGATTTGAAGTTTAGTAGTATAAGCAATGATGTAGTGTTTAAATTGATCAGAATTTGAACGGGACGATTAAAAATAAAAAATAGATTTTAAAGGTCTAGATTTGAAGTCTAGATTTTTCAAATCTAGACCAAAACAACAACTACTAATTAACCTTATTTCAATTCTATGGAGTCGGCTACATGGATCCGATCAAAAGTAGTAGGAAAAAAAAAATGATAAAATCGATAAAAAATCACCTAAGTGGGATCGGCTAAATAGATTCAAGTCCTCCAAGATCTATTCGAGGTCATACTTGGGAAAAGACCTAAGCGACCCATGTCTTTTCTCACTACTTCTTCTATAGTCATTTATGCATGCGTTTAGTTTTTTTAGCTCATTCATTCCAAATCAGATCACTCCTTATTAGTAGATCTTTAGACCTTAGTTGAACATGGTCATACCACCTCAAACGACTTTCTCGACGCTTATCACGAATCAAGACAACTCCCAAATCAGAACTAATATGGTCAATCACAATTTTATCATTTTTAATTTTGCCACACATTTATCTCAACATCCCCATCTCTGCTACACATAGCTTGTCAATATCACATTTCTTAATTATCGAGCATAATTTTGTCCCATATATCATAATAGGACTATAGAATTTTCTTTTAAGCTTTAAAGAAATACGTCAATCACACAACATCCCGAACACATTTTTCTAATTCATTCCTCACACTTTAATATTATGGGAAATATTACCCTCTATATCATATTCTTTATTTATGATTGACCCCAGATACTTAAAATGATCACTTTACGGTATTTCTCTCTCCGTAATTTTCATCATTTCATTATCCATCGTAGTGTGACTAAAATTACACATCATATACTCCGTTTTTATTCTATTTCATTTAAAACCCCTTGATTCCAAGGTTGTTATAGCTCTAGCGTAGTGTTAATCATAACTTTTATCTCATCCATCAAAACAATATCATCAACAAAGAGCATACACTACAGAACTTTGTCTTGAATGTTCCTGGTTAAATCATCCATTCATCCATGATAAATACAAACAAATAAGGGCCCAACGTAGATCTTTAATTTTGTCCAATTGTAATTGGAAGTTCACTGCTTTTCCATCCCATGATTCTCACTAAATGGAAAAAAATTGACAAAACTTGTGGGACCAACTCAGATCATATTAATTAAATATAATATTTGATTTACTAATTATAAAAATAAAAATATATTTTTTAAAATAAATTTGTTAAAAAGTGCTTTTTTTTCATTGAAAAGAAGGCATTTAAAACGTTTCTTTTAATTTCCTTTTATCTATTTATTTATTTTTTATACCATATAATATAGACCAGTTCGGAAAGGGAAAAAAAATGCATTTTTATTAGCTATGGTGACAATGGATCTAAGTATCAGTATTGGATCGATCATAACGTATCAGTATTGACTGAGACTAATACCAATACTTGAATGATTCGGATGAGTTATCAATATCGGTTCAGCGGTAAAATAATAAAAAAATGTGTTTTTTTTATTTTTTTAAATAAGGACAAAAGTGACCGATCTAGATCAATTCAGAATGGTATCATATACCAATACTGATAACTAAATCAATGTTAGTAACAATAGAAAGGAATATAATAGTTAGTGAAACTGGTTTAAATATCATTATTTTTTTTTAATCTAGGAAAAGAGAAATAACATTAAATATTATTATTTTGTTATTCATATTTTAGCCATTTTATCAAGTTACAAAATGGTTTCAAAGATTAAAAAAAGAAAAAAACCAACTGTTTAAAAGGAGTTTAGAATGCATCTTTTTAGTTTTTTAAGTTTTTTTTTTTTTTTTTTCTTCTTTTTTGCTAAAAAGGAATTATTTGAATGATACGTCTATAAGTGTTTTCAAAATATTTAACTTTATTTCATTCAAAAAAATTTCTTTAAATCAACTGTAAAATAAGCTTTTAAAATTATTTTCAAGAACTATCATTGTTTCACATTTTTTTGAGTACATATGTGAAAGAACTAAACAGCTTTCTTAAGGCCATGGTAAATGGATTTCTATTCACTATAGTGCTTCAAATGGGCAGGGGGTATCGATAGGGTATTATGGGGAGAATAGTAAAACTTAGAGGGGTTTGTGGACGGTAGAATGGTGAGCATCTTCTGTCGGGGAAAGAAATAAACATTCTCCAATGTGAAATAACAAGATTTTACATTTATGAAAAGAAAAGGTATCTTATAGTAAGATGACAAAAATATAAGAATACAAATTATCTGGCACCTATTACTTAACTGTTAGTAAAAAATCCTATTAACAATGAACAAGTGTGATTTGATAATTTTATCAGAGATGAAAATTAGAAATCCTCGAAATAAAGAAGCCCTGTTCCAATATCCAATTTTGTACACCACTGACAGTTAACTCTGCCATTCTTTCCCTCCTTCGAATCTGTGTGGCAAAAGCGGCAAAACACACCTTCCCTCCCCCCACCCTCCACCCTCCACCCTCCACCCTCCACCCTCCACCCTCCACCCCCACTTCTGAAAACACCATTAAAGCATGAGCTGTAG
>NW_024868185.1:43205-158499 GCF_013358625.1 Macadamia integrifolia | reverse complement strand
AGAGAGAGAGAGAGAGAGAGAGAGAGAGAGAGAGAGAGAGAGAGATCACGGTTTTAGTTATTGACATCGTCGGTGATACGTGTTAGTATTGGCCATGACCTAAATGGATACTAGACTGATACAATATTGGTGAAACGGATATGAATCCTAAATTTTTGATAAAATATGAATTTCTCCAATACAAAAATTACTGAAGGAATATATCAGTATCAATATGGGCAACAGCATTACTAGTGCCAATACCATAATTGAAACCTTGATATGGATGGATGGCTGGTTAAGTCAATAAATTCAACCAAGTAAACTGTACTGGCACTTTTCAATATATGTAACTGCATTCATGTGGTCGACCCCATTTAGTTAGGACATGTTAAGTTATTATTATATAGACTGTATTGTTATACTACTTAATTTTCAACTACATTATCAATAAAGACATGAGTTTTATCACTTGAAATGAGAAATAAATAGGTGTATTTTTTTCTTTTTCTATTTTTGGGAGGGGAGCTTGACTGGTGATGAGCACATTTATGTGTGAAATCTAGGGTAGTAAAACATGCATTTTACATATTTAGAATGGAGCTACCTTGGGTTTTACTCTCTTTTTGCAGGTTTTATATTTTCAAGGCCTTAAGGACTATCGGGAGCTATATCTTTAATTTTACACGTAAAGAGGTCCTATTTCTTTCCATGGTTGCGAAGAGGACGAAATTCTGAGCAAGATGGACGTGTTCAATTAAAAGTACACATTTGTTTGGTCACCCGTACAAATGATTATTCTTTTCGGGCCAGAAAAAGAATAATGGATCAGAACTGAACCGAGATGCAGAACCAGCCCGTTTGCAATTGTCCCAGAGGTACAAGGAATACTCCAAATGCCAACAAGGATCGATGGACCACATTTTTAAGTGATTAAAGATTTGTTTTTGGTAACAACTACCTAGCTTAGTTGGTGAGCTATGGTGTACAAAATTCCTTTGCTCACCAAGAGGTCTCAAGTTCGAATCTCATGGTTGTTTTTTTTAGAGAATTTTGTTGAAGATTTCCTGCTTTTCACTCACTTAAAGCACTAAGGGCATGGAGGGGATTTCCACATCAAATTAGAAGCAAGGAAAATCGTGGAAGCAAGAAGAAAAAAATAAAAAAAAGGAAAGGAAAATCGTGGAAGCAAGAAGAGAAGAAAAAAAAAAGGAAAGAAAAAAAAGGGAGAACCAAAGATTGTCCAAATCTTCTCTCTCCTCCACATCATCATCCACCAAAAGATTGTCCAAATCACATAAAGCAAGAAGGAAGAAAATCGTCCCTAGGAGAGAGAAAAAGAAGAAAAATAAATTAGAAAAAAAAGGAAAGAAAATAAGAAAAAAAATTATAGGAAATTTATTTCTCTCTTCTCTCTCCTCCACCTTAGCACTTTTGGTCTCAAAAGATCTCACAATCAATTGTGAGTTTCTCTCTTTTAGGAAAGAGAAAATTGTTACCCTACCTCCCCATTCCCTATAAATACAACTCATGTAAAAGGAGGAGGGACAATTCATTCTTCTTCTAGTTTTTTTAGTTGCTCTCTCTTTCTCTTGCTCTCTCTTTAGTTTTAGTTCTTCTTTATCTTTTCTTCAATCACTTTTGTAATAGTTTTTTATGTCAATTAATGCAAGCACTCTTTTATTTTTATTTAGCCCTTTTATGGTTATGATTTATGCAATTGAGTTGTAATTTTTTTTAAGTTATAGTTCTAGGCTTAGATCTAGGTGACAAGATCATGAGCCGTGGAGCAATTTTTTTTTTCAAGTTCAAGCATTGATTCAAGTAAGTAGGCTCCTTCAGTAGTCTTCTCTCCCCCCTCTCATTCCCTCTTCTGACTACCCTTTCTTTCTTAATTTAGGATTTTTATTTTCAGTCGTTACATTATTGCTATCCCTTTCCCCCAAGGTTCATGGCTAGTGTATGTGTTGGCTTTGCCCCTCCTAGCCATAGAACCGTCAATTTATTGCTTTTATTTTAATTGTCTCCCTTTCCCTAAAGTTAAGTAGAGTAACCCTTGTAAGAGTGACTCTCTGGTCAAGTAGGGAAGCTCATATTATGATGCATCCCTCGGGCTAAGTAGAGAAACCTACTTGTGAGTCTCTCTCTAGCTTTATCCCCTTTCTTTTACTTTATTTTTATTTCAGCATTTTTTCCCTTTATTATTATTATTTTTTTTTTTTAATTGCGTGGGTTGTTTATTTTTAGTTATTTATTTATTTAATTTTAATTGCGTGGCTTGCGTCTTTAAATTCTTAGATGACGAATGGTTAGGACGTTATTTTAGATACATATGTTTAGGACGGTAATTAGAATTAGATCACAACCATTAAAATTTTCCCCCCCAGTGGGTCACTTTTTTTCGGCGGGGGGGGGCCATTATTAAAAGAAATAAAAAAATAATAGCTGGGCTGTTCTCCCTGTGCTTCGACCCGGTAGCTTACACTGGATCCGTACGCTTGCGGTTACATTTTAAATCTCAAACAACAATCGTACTATTGTCATTTATAGGAGCATGCGGTTTAGGATTTTCACCATCCCGTGCTACGACCCTTCCCAACAGGGGTTAAGGTGTTGGGTTACCATTTGGGGGGAAGCAGTGGTCGCGGTTGTCAGGTCACTGTGGCGGTTAGACATAATGCCCGACGGGTCATAAGGACAGTTGGTAACCCCGGTGGTATATTCAAGAGGGTCAATCGTACTGCTTTTAAATTGCTGGAGTCAGCACCTTTAATTTCAGTCATTTACTTTTCTGTTGAGAGTCGGTGGTCGGCATGCTTTTACTTTTTCGAGTACTCACGATGGGCCTTCTCCGACAGCCCTATGGGTGTATCGCGGGATGGAGTTCGCGGCTCGTACCCGGAGTATACGCGCACTGTGGCTGTAGTAGCACTAAACCAAAGACTTAGTAATGTTGCTTAGGTGGATGTGATTTAAAATGTAATGCATGGCATGTAGTGCATATGATTGTGTTTTGTTGTGTGGACTGTTGGTGGTCCATCATTCCACTTACTGAGCTTGTGAGCTCATCCCACGTGTGCACCTCTTTTTAGATGATTTTGCAGGTCATCCATCTGAAGAGCACGGGTCTGGTCCCACAGTTGAGTTCCTTGAAGAGGACTGGTGGGCCCCTGAGGAGTTAGGGCACAGCACTGATTGCCCGTGCGAGAGTTGTGCTACGGGATCGCAGTTCTGATGCCGAGCTGAGCTCCACTTTTGAGGTCGAGCTGAGCTCTACCATATGATGCCGAGCTGGGCTCAAACCTTGATGCCGAGCTGAACTCTAGCCTTTGATACAGAGCCAAGCTGTATACTCTGATTTTTTGATGGTATCCTTTATGTACTTGATATGTGAATTGTACTTTTATTGTGTAAATATCATGCCTTTGGGCCCACATGTATATAACTATTGTATCACAATTCGGGTATCAAGTATTATGGGAATATTCACAGGTAAACCTAGTCTTCCGCTGATCTGATAAGCTCTTATTAGTTGTGTGTATGCTGTGGTGGAATACAGTATCAGATGATCCTGGTAGGTTTGGGTTAACCGGTATTAACCCAGTCACTGGCCCGGTTCTATGCGAACGGGGTGTGACAACGTTAGTATATGCTCCAGGTGAAAAAATATGGTCGTTCTTTTCTTTGCCCTTCGACCGTTGGCATAGGCCTCGGCCAAAGAGGGGCATTCTGTAGACACCTAATTTTGTCACCCTCTTTTGGCTATGATAAAATGTGGATCTAGGATGTGACTTTTGAATTCTGATCAACAGAGATGATGATTGATTGAAAAACCCCGAAAATATTCCCCACCTGCCTGAAAACCCTAGAAACCCCACGTGGGAAAGAGGAGAGTCCAATTTTGATTTTTCATATACAAAGGAATCTGGTCACGATGACATACAAATGGATAGTACTCCAAAATATGATTCCAACGATATATGGTATGTCAAAATCAGACTATCGGATTGCCCGCAATCTCCCCTGGAAAATCACACTTTTTTCGCGCGCATATCACGCACATCGACCAGCCAAGCCAGCCTGCCTACCCTTGCACCCCAGCTATATGACCTGCGTGCCCTATCGTATGGCCTGCGCACCCCTATCGCACGCTGCACACCCCCATCGCATGGCCTGTGGGCCCCAAGTGCCTACCTGCACACCCCCACTGCACGCTATGTGTGCCCCTACTACATGGCCGCACACACCTTGCCTCACCAATGTGCATGCTGCCCTGCACAGTTTAGCCTACCCCGCGTGCTATGTGCCGCACACCCATGCCAGCCTCCCTGCACACCCTTATGCCTAGCCTGTGCCAAGTTACACACTATTACCAGCACACACTGTGGACATTACCCACACACCCTGCCAACTTGCCCGCACACCCTTATGCCTAGCCTATGCCCAGCTACACACCATTACCTGCACTCACTGTGCACATTACCCTCACACCCATGCTAATCTCCCCGCACACCCTTATGCCTAGGCTATGCCCCGCTACGCATGATTACCTACACACATTGTGCACATTGCCTGCACACCCTGTGCACATCGTAGTTAATGGCCAGGATTGGTGTTCCCTTGACCCAGTGGGTGAAGAAATTCCCTCTTCACCCACTTAAGACAAAAAAAACCCTTTTTTTTACTAAGGATTTTCTCTCCAAGAACCCACCTTTTACCCATTGGACAAAAACCTTTCCCCACCCATTTTGGTTCGAGGACCTCTTTTACCCAGTGTATAAAAGCCCTATTCCCCCACTTTAGGCAATAAACCTGCTTTCATCCATTGGATAAAGATGTTCCCTCTTTTCCATTGGCCAAAAAAATCTATAAATAGCCCCTCCTTTGGATTTTATACACCAAAACCCCACCTCACTCCCTTGTAGTGAAACTCTTTTCCCCTTCCCCCTCTTGATTTTCTTCAGGTCTTCAGAGCGATCTTCGTCAAGATCTGAAATCTTGTTCGGATCTTAGAAGTGTTCTTCGGGACTTTGAAGATCTTCAATCAAAGTTCTTAGTTCGGTCCACATTTTTGCTAAACGTAGTATGTTCTTCAACCCCCTCCTTTGAGTGTTCTTGAGTTTTATCCAAAGTAGAAACCCCCCTTTGAGGTTCTTTGGGTCTACGGAGAGATCTTTCTCAAGATATAAAACTCTGTTTGGATCTTCAAAGTGTTCTTCAGGGCTTTGGAGCTCTTCAATCCATTTTTTAGGTCAATCCGTTTCTTTCCAAAAATAGCAAATCCTAGTGGAAGCCCTATCCGGGTGCCCCTGGAATCTTTTCAGAAATACCAATTCCCTAGCCCTCCTTGAAGTGCTACCACCTTAGTCTAGCCCTCCCCTAGCCTATCCCCAGCAGAAGCTCTATCGGAGTGCCACCTCAGCCTAAGCCCAGAAATAGCCTTCCCTAGCTGAAGCTCTATCCAATTCCAAACCTGAAAGTAAACGTTTTTAGCTGGAACCTTGTCCGAATATCATCACAATCAGCATCTCTCAAGAAAAAAAGTTAGAGGTTAAGACCATCTTCCCCTGTGCCAAGAGAATCAGAAAGACAGTCCGAGCAGGTACTAATTAGGGGCTCACCCCTCTTGACCTGAAACAGGGGTTAAGTTCAAGTATAATTTCTCAACCAACTTGTCATAACGTAGAATTTATATAGACCTTGTTTTAGTGTATATAGTAGTTTGAATTCAGTTAATGTATATATGTGTGATAACTTAGCCATGCATGTGGAATAGTAATAATTATGGAAAATGTTCGTTCTCAAGCATCTAGTAAGAAGACCGGGTGAACCGGGTAGATTGGGTGCCTAACACCTTCCCAATTCTGTAACTTGACACTTTACCCTAAATCTCTGGACCAGACCAAATTTTGGGCCCTTTTCTCAAGAATCGGGCCCACCCTTGGGTTCTAGGCCCATAACCCTAGGTGGTGACTCCAAACCCCATTTGTATAATCTCGATCCCTGTATTGGACCATCATCAAACCCCCGTCTCATATGACGAATTTTACACTCTTGCGAAATAGGCCTCCATGTATCTCCAAGCGATAATACCATGGTGCAGGGCCCACAAGCAAAGCACACACGACACGAACCCCTCCCCTCATATGAAAGAGAAAGAGAGAGGAGAGAGGTTAGGAGGCAAGTCCTTTCCCCCCAAGGGAACCGAGACATCTCATCATCTCCGTTCGCTACTGATGAGCATAATAATGTGTGAAATCTTAGGGATATAAGTGTACATTTTGCCCCACTTTGGATAGTATTACTTTTATTTTTCTACTTTTTTTATAGTTTCCAAGTCTACAAGAGAAAGTGCTTAAAGTGAATCAAGAACCGATCCAAGCTTGAACTAACTTGTCCAAAGGTGGGACCCACTCATTAGTACCATATCCTCTCTCCTACAGAATCCTGAAGATTATTCTCTCTCCTTGTCATCTCACAAGATCTTGAAGATGCTATGCAGAGATTCCTTTCTGATTTAACCAAGATTGCAAGATATTGGTTAATATTGTAGGGAATGAATAGAATTTGTTAATTTTGGAAACAGATTCTCTCTTTCCTCACACAATGTCTTAGTGAATGAGAATTTTTACCAAGATTTAATTTTATTTTATTTTCTTTCTTTTCTTAAAGAAGACTTGTAGAAGGAAGGAGGCAAGACCAAAGCCCTATAAAAGCCCCTTCCTCTCCCCTCCTATTATTGATTATTCCCCTTAGTTTATTTTCTAATTTATGTTAGTTCTCTTCTCTCTCTCCCTCTCTTACTCTCTTTAGTGTTAGTTCTTCTTTATTTTTTCTTTAATCACTTTTGTAATAGCTTTTCATGTCAATTAATGCAAGCACTCTTTTATTCTTATTCAGCCTTTTATGTTTATGATTTATGCAATTGAATTGTAATTTTTAAAGTTATAATTCTAGGCTTAAATCTAGGTGACAAGATCACGAGCCGTGGAGCATCTTTTTTTTTTTCAAGTTCAATTTTTTTTGAAGATTTGTTTTCTCTAGTACTAGAAATTTCATATTTGGTTTATTCCATATCTGGTTTTTAGTACTGATAGTATCTCAAATCACCCAAGCTTTCAAGTTCAAGCATTGATTCAAGTAAGTAGGCTCCTTCAGTAATCTTCTCTCCCCCCTCTTATTCCCTTTTCTGACTACCCTTTCTTTCTTAATTTATAATTTTAATTTTAGTCATTACATTATTACTATCCCTTTCCCCCAAGGTTCATGGCTAATGTATGTGTTGGTTTTGCCCCTCCTAGACATGAACCATCAATTTATTGCTTTTATTTTAATTGTCTACCTTTCCCTAAATCCAAGTAGAGTAACCCTTGTAAGAGTTACTCTCTGGTCAAGTAGGGAAGCTCATATTATGATGCATCTCTCGGGCTAAGTAGAGAAACCTACTTGTGAGTCTCTCTCTAGCTTTTTCCCCTTTCTTTTACTTTATTTTTATTTCAAGATTTTTTTCCTTTATTGTTTTTTTTTTAATTGCGTGGGTTGTTTATTTTCAGTTATTTATTTATTTAATTTTAATTATGTGGCTTGCGTCTTTAAATTCTTAGATGACGAGTGGTTATGACGTTATTTTAGATACATATGTTTAGGACGGTAGTTAGAATTAGATCACAATCATTAATAGGTTCACTTTTGCATTATTAAAAGAAGGAAAAGAATAAAGTGGCTACTCTCCCTAAGTTCGACCCGTAGCTACACTGATCCGTACGCTTGCAGTTACATTTAAAATCTCAAACAAGTTTTTGGCACCGTTGTCGTGGATTGAACCCGGGTCACCCGCGTGACCTATAGCAGTACCTCAGGAATTGACCTAAGCAACCCTGGATCCCTGCCGGTAAGCTCCCAAAAAACAAAAAAAATAATCAAAATTTAGATTAAAAATAAAAAAAAAAGAGTTTTTCTTTTCATTCTTTTGTGCTTATCTTACTCTAGTTGTGGGTAGTTTTCTGTTACATGAGTGTGTGGACTCGTGATTCTACCAATCGTTTAGTAAAAGTACCTATTTTAAGAATGGTAGAACAACCTAAGCCTACTTGAAAGGATAGATTCTACCCAGCTAGGGCAGCCCAACCTTCTTGCATTAGATTACCAGCTGCCACAGGGAACAATTATGAGCTTAAAACTCAATTCATCATTATGTTACCCCACTTCCATGGGCTATCCTCTAAAGATGCTTATTTGTTCCTGAGATAATTTGAGGAGGTTTGTGTCCTCATTAAGATACAATAGCTCAATGATGATGCTATTAAACATAGATGCATTACCTTTCCGCTCAAGGATGATGTAAAAAGATGGTTATATGTGCTACGAACTAATTCCATTACCACATGGGATCAGTTTATAGTAGCGTTCTTAAGAAAAATTTTCCCTTGCGTAAAACAAGCAAACAAACTTAAGAGCGAGATCAAGAAGTTCCGACAAAAACCTCAAGAGTCATTTTCTAGACTCATGGAAAGGTTCCAAGACCTTCTCCAAGAGTGTCCCCATCATGGGATTGACAAATGACATCTTTGGCAAATAATTTATGAAGGGATAGACTACTATACCAAGTAGATGTTAGAGTCTATGTGTCCTACAGGCTTCACAACTTATGCGTTCGAAAACGAAGGTTGAAACTTTTTGGTTGACCTAGCTGAAAAGACAAGACAATGGTAGTGTACTCAGGAAAGTGAGAGAATTATAGGAGGTAAAGGGTACTGTGTCGATGGGATAATAGCCAAGGAGGCCCATTTACATAGCCTAATTAAGGAAATAGAAGCCCTTGTCCCTAAAGCACATGCCCCAGTCCACTAAGTCCAATATCATGTCTCTATGTGCAATTGGTGTCACTCCCCTGGACATGTAATGGAAGAATGCCCCAACAATTCTGAGGGCAATGAAAGTGTTAATACTCTTTACCTGAACAACCCTTTTAGCAACACTTACAATCCAGGGTGGAGAAATCACCCTAATTTTTCATGGACCAAGGGAATCGAGGAGGCCCATCCAACTTTCACAACCAAGGGCAGCTTAGTCCCCAGAGGCTGAATTTTACACCACTACCTAATTCTTTCCCTCGGCCTAATCTAAGTCTTCATTCAAATTTTTCCAGGCCCCCTTTCCAAGCACCTTATCAACAACCCTCGGGGTTTACATCCACAGGAGAGGCAGCAAGAATTAGTGAGCTAGAGAAAAGCATGGCCCTTCTCATGACAAGACACAATAATGTGGAGAGGCAACTCACCCAACTTGTCACAATCATGCATGAGAAGGAGAAAGAAAAATTACCTAGTCAGCCAGAGCCGAATCCTTGACATTAGATGCTGACTCCACAAGGGCTACCTGCTTCTCAACTCAATGTGGTACAGAGTCAACAACACCAAGGGCCCTCCAATCAGTATAATACGATATATGCCCTACAGAATGGCCAAGAGTATCTACGGAATGGTACCACTCATTCTTCACCATCTGACCTTTCTATTGACCCTCCGACTATCGAGGCTACTACTGTGCCTCCCAATCCAGGTTCACCAGATGGACCTGAAGAGATTAAGGATGATTTGGTGGAAGCCATAAGAAATGATTCAATTAATGAGAGAACTTTTGACAGTGTTTATATTCCTCCTGTCCCCTATCCTAACCATTTGATGTATAAGAAGAAGACAGTTTCAATGGAAAACATTTTAGAAGTCTTCAAGAAGGTAGAGGTAAACATCTCTCTTTTGGATGTCATAACTCGAATCCCAGTCTATGCCAAAGTCCTCAAAGCCTTATGAACTCACAATCGTACCACAAGTGTGCCCAAAAAGGCATTCTTGGCAGCTAATATCAGTTTAATGATCACACAACCTATAGCAGGCAAGTATAAGGATCCCGGGTGTCCCACCATCTCTTGTGTTATTGGAAACACTCTTATTGATTATGCCTTACTTGACCTTAGTGCAAGTGTGAACCTTCTACCTTATCATGTTTATCAACAACTTGGATTAGGAGATTTGAAAGCTACAAGGACCAGTCTCCAGTTGGCTGACCGTTCTGTTAAGATTCCTAAAGGGATGGTCGAAGATGTCCTACTTAAGGTAGGAGAATTTATTTTCCCAGTCGATCTTATTGTTTTGGACACCAAATCCTTCACCACTAGGGATAAGATCCCTATCATTCTTGGAAGACCATTTTTGGCTACTAGCAACGCATTAATCAATTGCCAGAATTGTCTACTAAGGATATCTTTTGGCAACCACACTATGGAGTTCAACATGTGTAGGTTGGGCAAGCAACCCACAATTTCTTCTGATGATATTGATGAAGAGGTCAATATGCTTGAGGATTTTTCTGATGATACTGTTAAAACTTTTGACATTGACTTTGATTCAGAATTCCAAGAGTGTATGGAAGAATTAGAGGAAGATACTAAAAATTTCTTCTCTGATGGTTGGAGTCTTCATACACCGATGGAGCCCATTGGTTCTCTATTAAATTCTTTTCCTAAACCCTTAGTTGTTGAGCCCCCTAAGCTTGATTTGAAAGGGTTGCCCTCTAACTTAAGGTATGCCTTCTTAGGAGAAGATCAAACTCTACCAGTTATTATCGCCTCAGATTAAACTTCAAGTCAAGAGAAAGAGTTTATCAAAGTTTTAAAAGAAAATAAGAAAGCCTTAAGTTGGACCATGGCAGACATTATAGGAATTTACCCCTTAATCGTTCAACATCATATTCACCTCATGGAGGATTCAAAACCTTCTAGGGAACGACAAAAAAGGGCTAATCCTATGATGCAAGAAGCTATCAAGAAAGAGATCCTAAAGTGCTTGGATCATGGTATCATCTACCCTATTTCTGGTAGCAAGTGGGTAAGTCCAGTGCATGTGGTGCCAAAGAAGTCAAGTGTCACAGTAGTCCAAAATACTGAAAATGAGTTGATCCCTAGTAGTGTCCAAACATGATGGCGTGTGTGCATTGACTACAGGAAGTTAAAAGTAGCAACTTAGAAAGACCACTTTCTTTTGCCTTTCATTGATCAAATGTTAGAGAGGTTACATGAGTATTATTATTTCCTTAATGGTTATTCCGGCTATAATCAGATTCCCATTGCCTTAAATGACCAACACAAGACCACCTTTATATTCACCTATGGAACCTTTGATTATTGGCGTATGCCTTTTGGGCTTTGTAATGCCCCTGCCACGTTCCAAAGATCCATGATGAGCATTTTCTTTGATATGGTGGACCACTTTTTGGAAGTATTTATGGATGATTTTTCTATTCATGGCTCCTCATTTTCTAATTGTTTGCATCATCTTTCTTTAGTACTCAAATGATGCAAAGCGACTAATTTAGTCCTTAATTGGGAGAAATGTCATTTCATGGTTATACAGGGCATAGTGTTGGGTCGTGTCATTTCCAAAGAAGGGATCAAGGTCGATAGAGCTAAGGTGGACTTAATTTCTAATTTATCACCTCCTAAGTTAGTTAAGGACGTTCGTTCCTTCTTAGGTCATATAGGGTTCTATCGTCGGTTCATCAAGAACTTTAGTCACTTGGTTAGACCTCTCGCCAATCTTTTGGCTAAAGAGAAACCCTTCAAATTTTCTAGTGAATGCCTCATGTGCTTTGAGCAATTAAAGAAGGTGTTGACTACAACCCCCATTATTCAAGCTCCTTTATGGACTGAGCCCTTTAAATTAATGTGTGATGCATCTAATTTTGCTATAGGGGCAGTCTTAGGACAGAGAGTTGATAAACTTACTCGTGTTATCTATTATGCTAGTAGAACTCTCAATGATGCACAACTGAGCTACACCACAACTCAAAAAGAAGTTTTAGCTGTTGTATTTGCATTAAAAAAGTTTCGTGCATATCTGATAGGTTCTCATGTAATTATTTACACTGACCATGCAGCTATCAGATACATTATTCAGAAAAAGGATGCCGAAGCACGTATTATCAGATGGGTTTTGCTTTTGCAGGAATTTGACTTAGAAATTAAGGGTAAGAAAGGTAGTGAAAATTTGGTTGTAGACCATTTGTCCCGGTTACCCAATTCTTTGACTATGAATACTCCAGTTAACGAGCATTTTCCTGATGAGCAACTCTTTACATCATCTAGTGAACTTTGGTTTGCAGATATTATAAATTTTTTAGTTACAAACAAGACACCGGTTCATTGGTCTTCCTAAGAGTATTACCGTTTTCACTCACCGGTTAAGTATTTCTTTTGGGATGATCCTTACATTTTTAAATCATGCCCTGATTAAGTATCCCTAATCATGAGCACCATTCCATTCTTTCCTTTTACCATAATCAGTCTTGTGGCGGCCATTTTGGGCCTACTAAGACCGTAGCCAAGGTATTGCAATGTGGATTTTATTGGCCTAGTCTCTTTAAGGATGCATTTGCTTGTTGTAAGGCTTGTCCTTCTTGTTAGTCTTGAAACATGATGCCTCTCAACCCAGTCCTCGTGGTTGAGGTTTTTGATGTTTGGGAAATATATTTTATGGGCCCTTCCCTCAGTGATGTGGATATGAATATATTTTGTTGGATATGGACTATGTGTCCAAATGGATTAAGTTTTATGCTTGTAGGACCAATGACCATAAGGTGGTCATTCAATTCTTAAGGGAAAACATTTTTTCCTAATTTGGTACCCCTAGAGCTATCATTAGTGATAGGGGAAAGCACTTTTGTAATAAGCCTTTTGAGGCCTTAGTAAAGAAGTATGGGATTACTTAAAAGTTAGCTACCCCATATCACCCCCAAACCAGTGGACAGGTAGAAGTGTCCAACAGACAGATCAAGCAAATCCTAGAGAAGACAGCTAACCCAAATCAAAAGAATTGGTCTAACCATTTGTTGGATGCTTTGTGGGCATGTAGGACTACTTATAAGACCAAACTTGATCAATCCCCATACCGTTTGGTATACGGGAAAGCCTGCCACCTTCCTATTGAGTTAGAACATCGTGCCTTTTAGGCGATTAAGAAATTCAATTTTGATTTGTCTACCGCAGGAGCTCATAGATATCTCTAACTATTTGAGTTGGAGGAATTGCAAAATGATGCCTATGATAGTGCAAAAATTTTCAAGGAAAAGATTAAAGCTTTTCATGATAGGCACCTTGTTAGGAAAGCTTTTATGCTTGGTGATAAAGTTTTATTGTACAATTCTAGATTGCATATCCTTCCAGGAAAACTTCGTTCTCGGTGGGAAGGTCCTTATCTTGTGCAAACAGTATTCTCCCATGGTATCGTAGAGGTTATGAATCCATCCCCTCGAGAAATTTTTAAAGTTAATGGGCACTGTTTGAAGCCATTTCTTTAGTTGCCTTCAATGCATGATGCAGAGGTCATGATTCTCTATGAGCCTCTTTATGATGAAATTTGATCCCATTTGATAATTTTCTCTCCTTTGTCTTTCTTATTCTATATTGTCTTATCATTTTTTTTTCTTTTTCTGCATTGAGGACATTGCACAATTTAAGTATGGGGGAGGGTTTGACTGTTTAGAACTTCAGTTTACTTTTAAGAGTTTTCTGGTGCTTTATACATACCCTACAAAAAAAAAAAAAAAAAAAAAAAAAAAAAAAAAAAAAATTGAGATCTAGGACCCATCTTGGTACTATAATCCCTATTGGGAGGATAGTAATGAATATATGTCTTAAAGTGGGACCTCACTTAAATGATTTAGAGATACTTGTCTTAAGGTGTAGGACCAATTGTTAGTTGGTGTCCTTGTTCTTAGGTTAGGAGTTGAGACCATATTCTTGGCATAGTATAAAAATATATGATATGGATATGTAAAGAAAGTGAAAATTGGTCAAAAAGTAGAAAGTAAGTATAGAATTTCTAAGACCTAGACAGATCACTACGCCTCATGAAGCGGGGTGTTTTGATCGAACCTCTTAGGAAGGAATACTTTCGAAAAGAACTTAGCATCACTGTCTTTGTTGGTATATGCATAAAGCGAAGCTACTTAGTAACTTGGGTTTCTGGTGTTTCCTCCACATTGTTTTTCCAGCCAAATGTAGTGGAGTAGAATGAGTTCTCTACTAAAAAAAAAAAGAGATACCATTATGCCTTGTTGTTTATGATTGGTTAATGCTCCAAAACCCTAGTTCATGGTCCTTACCTTACAATGTGGTTTGCCTTAGGATTGGTCGTGCTTTAGAAGATACAAGGGTCGTCCCTATTTGAGATATGTGATTGTTCCTAAATCTAGATGGAGTATTAAAGTTCAAGTATTGGGGTTCCTTGGTTGATGTACTCTAATTTGAATTTTGGGTGTATATTCACTACAAACACCCACGAGACACAACTCTTCCACTAGGGTAACTTAGGGTTTAAAGGCTTGTTGCACGTGCTAAATGCAACTGTGATTCCTATGAAAGTGAGTTAGGCTTTTTCTTTCGTTTCTTTATTTATTTATCTTGCTCAAGGATGAGCAAAAGTCAAGTATGGGGGAATTTGATGAGCACAATAATGTGTGAAATCTTAGGGATATAAGTGTACATTTTCCCCACTTTGGATAGTACTATTTTATTTTAATTTTTTTTAGTTTCCAAGTCTACAAGAGAAAGTGCTTAAAGTGAATAAAGAACCGGTCCAAGCTTGAACTAACTTGTCCAAAGGTGGGACCCACTCATTGGTACCACATCCTCTCTCCTACAAAATCCTGAAGATTATTCTCTCCTTGCCATTCACAAGATCTTGAAGATGATATGCAGAGATTCCTTTTTTATTTAATCAAGATTGCAAGATAATGGTTAATATTGCAAGGAAGGAATAGAATTTGTTAATTTTGGAAACAGATTCTCTCTTTCCTCACACAATATATCAAAGAATGAAGATTTTTATCAAGATTCAATTTTATTTTATTTTCTTTCTTTTCTTAAAGAAGACTTGTAGAAGGAAGGAGGCAAGACCGAAGCCCTATAAAAGCCCCTTCCTCCCCCCTTCTATTATTGATTATTTCCCTTAGTTTATTTTCCAGTTTATGTTAGTTCTCTTTCTCTCTCCCTCTCTTACTCTCTTTAGTTTTAGTTCTTCTTTATTTTTGCTTTAATCACTTTTGTAATAGCTTTTTATGTCAATTAATGCAAGCACTCTTTTATTCTTATTTTTCCTTTTATGGTTATGATTTATGCAATTGAGTTGTAATTTTTAAAGTTATAGTTCTAGGCTTAGATCTAGGTGACAAGATCACAAGCCGTGGAGCATCTTTTTTTTTTTCAAGTTCAGTTTTTTTTTCAAGATTTGTTTTCTCTAGTACTAGAAATTTCATATTTGGTTTATTCCAGATCTGGTTTTTAGTACTGGTAGTATCTCAAATCACCCAAGTTTTCAAGTTCAAGCATTGATTCAAGTAAGTAGGCTCCTTCAGTAATCTTCTCTCCCCCCTCTTATTCCCTCTTCTGACTACCCTTTCTTTCTTAATTTATGATTTTAATTTCAGTTGTTACATTATTGCTATCCCTTTCCCCCAAGGTTCATGGCTAGTGTATGTGTTGGCTTTTCCCCTCCTAGCCATGAACCATCAATTTATTGCTTTTATTTTAATTTTCTCCCTTTCCTTAAAGCCAAGTAGAGTAACCCTTGTAAGAGTGACTCTTTGGTCAACTAGGGAAGCTCATATTATGATGTATCCCTCAGGCTAACTAGAGAAACCTACAAAGCTCATATTATGATGTATCCCTCGGGCTAAGTAGAGAAACCTACTTGTGAGTCTCTCTCTAGCTTTATCCCCTTTCTTTTACTTTATTTTTATTTCAACATTTTTTCCTTTATTGTTTTTTTTTTTAATTCTGTGGGTTGTTTATTTTTCAGTTATTTAATTATTTAATTTTAATTGTGTGGCTTGTATCTTCAAATTCTTAATGACGAATGGTTATGATGTTATTTTAGATAAATATGCTTAAGACAACAGTTAGAATTAGATCACAGCCATTACTAGGTTCACTTTCACATTATTAAAAGAGGCAAAAAAATAAAGTTGTTGCTTTCCCTGAGTTCGACCCGTAGCTATACTGATCCGTACGTTTGCAGTTACATTTAAAATTTCAAATAAGTGTTTGGCGCCATTGCCGGGGATCGAACCTGGGTCACCCGCGTGACCTGTAGCAATACCTCAGGAATTGACCTGAGCAACCCTAGATCCCTGTCGGTAAGCTCCCAAAAAGCCAAAAAAAATAAAAAATCAAATAAAAAAAAAGTGTTTTTCATTCCATTCTTTTATGCTTGTCTTACTCTAGTTGTGGATAGTTTTCTGTTACTTGAGTGTGTGGACCCGTGATTCTACCAATCGTTTAATAAGAGTACCTATTTTAAGAATTGCAAAATAACCTAAGCCTACTTTAAAGGATAGATTCTACCCAGCCAGGGCTACCCAACCTTCTTGTATTAGATTACCAGCTGCCACAGGGAACAATTATGAGCTTAAAACTCAATTCATCACTATGTTTCTCCACTTCCATGGGCTATCCTCCAAAGATACTTATTTGATCCTGAGAGAATTTGAGGAGGTTTGTGTCCTTATTAAGATACAACAGTTCAGTGATGATGCTGTTAAACTTAAATGCATTACCTTTTCGCTCAAGGATGGAGCAAAAAGATGGTTATATGGGCTGCCAACTAATTTCATTACCACATGGGATCAGTTTATGGTAGCGTTCTTAAGAAAATTTTTCCCTTGCATAAAACAAACAAACTTAAGAGTGAGATCATGCAGTTCTGACAAAAACCACAAGAGTCATTTTTTAGACTCATAGCAAGGTTCCAAGACCTTCTCCAAGAGTATCCCCATCATGGAATTGACAAATGGCATCTTAGCCAAATAATTTATGAAGGGATAGACTACCATACCAAGTAGATGTTAGAGTTTATGTGTCCTACAGGCTTCACAACTTATGCGGACGAAAACGAAGCTTGGAACTTTTTTGTTGACCTAGCTGAAAAGATAAGACAATGGGAGTCCACTCAGGAAAGTGAGAGAACTATAGGAGGTAAAGGGTACTATGTCGATGGGATAGTAGTCAAGGAGGCCCATTTAGATAGCCTCTTTAAGAGAATAGAAGCCATTGTCCCTAAAGCACATGCCCTAGTCCACCAAGTCCAATATCAAGTCTCTATGTGCAATTGGTGTCACTCCCCTGGACATGTAATGGAAGAATGCCCCAACAGTTATGGGGGCAATGAAAGTGTTAACGTTCTTTACCCGAACAACCTGTTCAGCAACACTTACAATCCAGGGTGGAGAAATCACCTTAATTTTTCATGGAGCCAAGGGAATCGAGGAGGTCCATCCAACTTTCACAACCAAGGGTAGCTTAGTCCCCAGAGGCCGAATTTTACACCACTGCCTAATTCTTTTCCTCAGCCTAATCTAGGTCTTCAGTCAAGTTTTTCTAGGCCCCCTCTCTGAGCACCTTATCAACAACCCCTAAGGTTTACATCCACTGGAGAGGCGGAAAGAATTAGTGAGCTACAGAAAAACATGGCCCTTCTTATGACAAGCCACAATAATGTGGAGAGGCAACTCACCCAACTTGTGACAATCATGCATGAGAAAGAGAAAGAAAAATTACCTAGTCAGCTAGAGCCGAACCTAGACATCAGGTGCTGACTCACAAGGGCTACCTGCTCCTCAGCTCAATATGGTATAGAGTCAATAACACCAAGGGCCCTCCAACCAGTGTAATGCGGTATATGTCCTCAGGAATGGCTTAGAGTATCTACGGAATGGTACCACTCATTCTTCACCATCTGACCTTTCTGTTGACCCTCCGACTATCCAGGCTACTACTGTGCCTCCCATTCCAGGCTCACCAAATGGACCCAATGAAATTAAGGATGATTTGGTGGAAGCCATAAAAATTGATTCTATTAATGAGAGAACTTCTGATAGTGTTTATGTTCCTCCTGTCCCCTATCCTAACCGTTTGATGAATAAGAAGAAGACAGCTTCAATAGAAAAAATTTTAGAAGTCTTCAAGAAGGTAGAGGTAAACATCTCTCTTTCTGATGTCATAACTCAAATCCCTGTCTATGCCAAAGTCCTCAAAGACTTATGCACTCACAATCGTACCACAACTGTGCCCAAAAAGGCATTCTTGACAGCTAATATCAGTTTAATAATCACACAAGCTATAGAAGCCAAGTATAAGGATCCCAGGTGTCCCACCATCTCTTGTGTCATTGGAAACACTCGTGTTGATCATGCTTTACTTGACCTTGGTGCAAGTGTGAACCTTCTACCTTATCATGTTTATCAATAACTTGGATTAGGAGATTTGAAAGCTATAAGGACCAGTCTCCAGTTGGCCGACCGTTCTGTCAAGATTCCGAAAGGGATGGTCAAAGATGTCCTACTTAAGGTAGGAGAATTTATTTTCCCAGTCGATATCATTGTTTTGGACACCAAACCCTACACCACTTGGGATAAGATCCCTATCATTCTTGGAAGACCATTTTTGGCTACTAGCAATGCATTAATCAATTGCCAGAATAGTCTACTAAGGATATCTTTTGGCAACCACACTATGGAGTTCAACATGTATGGGTTGAGCAAGCAACCCATAATTTCTTCTGATGATATTGATGAAGAGGTCAATATGCTTGAGGATTTTTCTGATGATACTATTAAAACTTTTGACATTGACTTTGATTCAGAATTTCAAGAGTGTATGGAAGAATTAGAGGATGATACTGAAAATTTCTTCTTTGATGTTTGGAGCCTTCATACACCGATGGAGTCCATTGGTCCTCTATCAAATTCTTTTCCTAAACCCTCAATTGTTGAGCCCCCTAAGCTTGATTTGAAAGAGTTACCCACTAACTTAAGGTATGCCTTCTTAGGAGAAGATCAAACTCTACCAGTTATTATTGCCTCAAATTTAACTTCAAGTCAAGAGGAAGAGTTGATCAAAGTTTTAAAAGAAAACAAGGAAGCCTTAGGTTGGACCATGGTAGACATTATAAGAAATTTTTCCTCAATCGTTCAACATCATATTCACCTCATGGAGGACTCAAAACCTTCTAGGGAACCACAAAGAAGGGCTAATCCTATGATGCAAGAAGCTATCAAGAAAGAGTTCCTAAAGTGCTTGGATCATAGTATCATCTATCCTGTTTCTGATAGCGAGTGGGTAAGTCCAGTGCACATGGTGTCAAAGAACTCAAGGGTCACCGTAGTCAAAAATACTGAAAATGAGTTGATCCCTACCCGTGTCTAAATAGGATGGCGTGAGTGCATTGACTACTGGAAGTTAAATCCAGCAACTTGGGAATACCACTTTCCTTTGCCTTTCATTGATCAAATGTTAGAGTGGTTAGCCAAACATGAGTATTATTGTTTCCTTGATGGTTATTTCAGCTATCACCAGATTCCCATTGCCTTAGATGACCAACACAAGACCACCTTTACATGCACCTATGGAACCTTTGCTTATCGACATATGCCTTTTGGGCTTTGTAATGTCCTTGCCACGTTCCAAAGATGCATAATGAGCATTTTCTCTGATATGGTGGAGCACTTTTTGGAAGTATTTATGGATGATTTTTCTATTCATGGCTCCTCATTTTCTAATTGTTTGCATCATCTTTCTTTAGTACTGAAACGATGCAAAAGGACTAATTTAGTCCTCAATTGGGAGAAATGTCATTTCATGGTTACACAGGGCATAATGTTGGGTCATGTCATTTCCAAAGAAGGGATCAAGGTCGATAGCACTAAGGTGGAATTAATTTCTAATTTACCACCTCCCAAGTCAGTTAAGGACGTTTGTTCCTTCTTAGGTCATGCAGGGTTCTATCGTCGGTTCATCAAGAACTTTATTCACATGGTTAGACCTCTCACCAATCTTTTGGCTAAAGAGCAACCCTTTAAATTCTCTAGTGAATGCCTCATGTGCTTTGAGCAATTAAAGAAGGTGTTGACTACAACCCCCATTGTTCAAGCTCCCTTATGGATTGAGCCCTTTGAATTAATGTGTGATGCCATCTGATTTTGCTATAGGGGCAGTCTTAGGGTAGAGAGTTGATAAACTTTCTCATGTTATCTATAATGCTAGTAGAACTCTCAATGATGCACAACTGAACTACACCACAACTGAAAAAGAATTTTTAGCTATTGTATTTGCATTAGAAAAGTTTCATGTATATCTGATAGGTTCTCATGTAATTATTTATACTGACCATGCAGCTATCAGATACCTTATTCAGAAAAAGGATGCCAAAGCACGTCTTATCGGATGGGTTTTGATTTTGCAGGAATTTGACTTAGAAATTAAGGATAAGAAAGGTAGTGAAAATTTTGCTGCAGACCATTTGTCCCGGTTACCCAATTCTTTGACTGTGAATACTCCAGTTAATGAGCATTTTCCTGATGAGCATCCCTTTGCAGCATCTAGTGAACCTTGATTTGCAGATATTGTAAATTTTTTAGTTAAAACAAAGACTCCAAATCATTGGTGTTCCCAAGAGAAGTACCATTTTCACTCACAGGTTAAGTATTTCTTTTGGGATGATCCTTACCTTATCACTCACAGGCCATTTTGGGCCTACTAAGACTGCAGCCAAGGTATGCAATGTGGATTTTATTGGCTCAGTCTCTTTAAGGAGGCCTTTGTTTATTGTAAGGCTTGTCCTTCTTGTCAGTCTTTAGGAAAAATCAGTAGAAGTAACATGATGCCTCTCAATCCTATCCTCATTGTTGAGTACCTAGAAGCCATCGAGGCCAAGTTTGATTGTTCTAGGAAGTCTTAGGCTAGAGGCTTGATGAATACTTTTCCCACATCTAGGTTTAAAGGGTTGGAACTGCTAGAGACCGCATTCTAAAGTTAGTTTCACTGGGAAACAAGAACTGAGGGCTAGGATTAAAATTGATGATGATTGCCTGGTGATTATAGCCCTCAACTCTCTATCAGATTCCTACAAGCACCTCAGTACAGCTTGTAATACATTTATGAGCTGATAAATATGGTGACATAGGAAGAAAATACACAGAACAAGAAGGAAAATGTTGAAAGTGCTAACCTAACACAAAGGGAACTCCTTCACTTGATTTTGTCAGAAACAACATGAGGTTTTCTAAGAAAAGGAGGTCACATGAAGAAGGGTTGCTTCAAGAGGAAGGCCTATCTAGACAAGAAGAGGGCATTGATATGCACATATCTATGGTTTTCTTTAAGTCCTATCTTATTAATGCACTAGTTGACTCTTGGTGGTTGGTTCAGCTTTGTTCATTCACATCACTCACTCCTTACTGGGATTTCTAGGTAGGAGAATGCCGAGAAAGGATGAGGAGAGCATGCTCATGGGAACTGGAGCTCAAGTAACACTAGAAGCCATAAAAAAAAAAAATTAGGCTATCTTTAAATTCAGAATTACTTTTAGACTTGAGGAATGTTTTTTTTATTCCCTAATGAGGAGGATTTTTTTTTTTTTAATTTTTAAACTTTGTTTAGACGGATACTCAGTTAGTTTTAATGTGAATAGCTTCACTTTACTATATGACTCTATTGTTGTGGGTTCTGGTGATCTGGTAGATGGGCTTTATATACTGAGCTACAATCATGGGTTATGAATATTGGTGTGAAACATTCACTACCAGATGAAAAGTCTTTAGTATTGTCACACATAAGATTGGGTCATATCTCTAGAAAGAGAATGGAGAGGCTAGTGAAGGAAGGAGTTCTGGAAAATATAGACCTAGATGAATTGGGTACCCTCATTGACTTCATTAAGGGGAAGATAACTATCTCTAGGAAGAAGGAAACTTTTCGCATTGTTAGATTGATCGATCTCATACACATGGATATCTATGGTCCTTTTCCAACACCAACACTAAATGGTCAATGTTATTTCATAATGTTTATTGATGACTAATATAGATATGGATACATTTTTTTGAGCAGTAATAAATTTAGTGCACTTGACTCCTTTAAGATGTTCAAGGGAGAGATGGAGGTTTTTCACTCTAAGAAAATCAAGTCTATCAGGTCTAATAGGGGTGGGGAGTATTATGGAAGGAGCAGTGAAATTGGATAATTTCTTAGACCTTTTGCCCTTTTTCTGAAAGAAAATGGGATAGCACCATAGTATTCTATGCCTGGGACACTTTAGCACAATGGAGTTGCAGAAAGAAAGAATAGAACCTTGAAAGACATGGCTAAAATCATGATTAGTACTACTGATATACTAGAGTCTTTATGGGGAGAAGCACTCAAAACTGCCATCTACATTCTCAACAGGGTGCTTAGTAATGGCAGTGACCAAGACTCCTTATGAACTCTAGACTGGTAGAAAGCCTAGCCTTAGACATCTATGAGTCTAGGGTTGTTATGATGATATCAAACTTTTCAATCTCCATGAGAAAGTTTGGGACCCCAAAGTGAGCTACCGGTTTATTGGATATCCAAAGAGATCCAAGGGATACAAATTATACTATTAGGGTGGAGGAAGTAGGATTATGGAGACTATCATGCAAGGTTTATTGAGAGCAATGAAGATCCAACAGTGCCACGCCATCTAGTATTTGCTGATGAGTTGGTTGGACCCTCAACCTTTGCTCCTGCCATGTCCATCCCTCCATAGTTAGAAGACTCTCATACCCTCATGTCTAATGATATGAATGTGTCTACGGAGCTAGAGATGAAAGATGATCTTGCACCCACACAGGTAGAAGCATCATTGCCAGTTGACACAATTGGAGCACCAAAACCTTCAAGGAGAACCATCAGAATTGTAAGTCTACCATTCACCCATATAATGTGACCTATTTGAATGAGTGTGAGTATAACGTCGGTTAAGAGGAAGATCCTACCATGTACACTTTTCTACAGGCCATGAGTCACTGTAGTCCAGATAAATGGGTGGAGGCAATGAAAGAGGAGTTAGTGTCCATAAACAGTAATGGGGTTTGGGAGTTGGTGGAGATTCCATAAGGATATAATCTCATTGCATACAATGGATCTGTAAGTCCAAGTCTGATTCTTAATGAAGGTTTAAACTCTACAAAGCTAGGATGATAGTAAAAGGTTTCACACAGAGAGGGTGTGGACTACACAGAGACCTTCTCCCTAGTTTCTTTAAAGGATTCTTTCAGGATCATTATGATTATTGTTGTCCATTTTGATCTTGAGCTACACCAAATGGATGTGAAAACAACATTTCTGAATGGAGACCTTGTAGAGCAGTTTTAAGTGTCAACCAAAGGGTTTTGAAGAGGTAAGAAATGATCATCTTGTTTGAAAAATGAAGAAGTCACTTTATGGTTTGAAACAAGCCTTTAAGTAGTGGTACCTAAAGTTTGATCAGGGGGTGACATTCTTCTGATTTATTGAGAGCCCTATAGATCAGGGCATCTATATTAAAGTCAATGGGAGCAAATTTATTTTCCGGGTGCTATATGTTAGTGATACTTTGCTCATTTCTAAGGGAGACAAATTGAAGAAGCAACAGTATCTAAACACTGAGATGGAGAGGAGCTTGATGGAGGATAAACCATATGCTTCAATAGTAGGGAGTCTCATGTATGCTTTTGTGTGCACTCGTCCAGACATCGCCTTTGCTATTGGTGTGCTTGGGAGGTTTCAGTCAGATGCTAGTATAGTTACTAGACAACAACCAAGAAGGCGATAAGGTATCTGCAGAGGATAAGGGAATTCAAGCTGGTCTACAATGGTGATGACAGACTTGAGGTGATAGGGTATTCTTACTCTGATTTCAATGATTGCACGGGTGATAGGAAGTCTACCTCTAGTTACATCTTCTTGATGGATGGTGGAGGCATCTTGTGGAGGAGCACTAAGTAGACCATTCTGTCTTCGTCCACTACATAGACAAAGTTTGTGCCACTCTATGAAGTAACTAAGCAGGCTACATGGTTGAAGAACTTCATTCATGAGTTGAAGGTTGTAGACTCTATTTCTCGACCCATAAGGTTGTGATATGATAACAACTTTGTAGTGTTCTTCACTAAGAACAACAAGAAGTCTAGCAGTTCAAAGCACATCGACATCAAGTACCTGCTCATCAGAGAGAAGGTTGGTAATAAAGAGATTGATGTTAAACACATTACTTTTGTGATGGTGGCAGATCCACTCATTGAAGCTTTACCTATGGGAGCCTTCAAAGATCATGTATCTACTATGGGTGTACTAAGATCTTTTGATATGCTTCTTTAGTGAGAGTTTTATTCTCTAGCTGAGTGGGAGCACATTTCTTTGCTTATTTTTGGACTGAGTATTTTAATGTAGTGACTTTCTTTCCTTTTTTGTCATTGTATTGTTATGTGGTTATAATTTATATGTTTGTAACCTATTTATTTTGACATGTCATTAGTAAATGGTGATATTTACCCAAAGTTTGTGCTTTATGGCAGTATTTAGTATAAATCCAAAGAAGTAGTGATTTATCACAGGTGGTTTGCCAAAGTAAAGGTATTAACTTTGGGTTATAGTGATTTACCAAGGTACTAATTAATATCAAAGTTTCTACCTATGAGGGAATTCAAGGTAGACTGATCTCTGATCAGGAAAATGACCTACAAGAAAACACATTTATGTGATCACATGTGGGTAACACAGTTTCTTTATCTTGATCCCAGGTGATTTGGATTATAAGTTTATTTTGTTGGTTATAGTATGTAGATGTATGCCATATATTGAGGGGTGTATCCTACCACTGTTCAACATAAGGGGTAAGGTCTTTGAATCAAAGTTTAAAGTGGGAGTTTTTAGCTATGGGTATACATGGCCAAACTGCAAATGGAAAGATATTGTATTAATGTTGCCCAAGTGGAAGCATATTGGGTTTTATGCTATATTAATACATGTGCTTTATTTGGCCCATAAAAGTTTGACCACTTAGAGGGATAGGCCAGCCCAACCATTGTCAGAGTGGTTAGGGCTGGATCACTACTATGATAAATAGTCTCTATGGTCTCTGCATCACCCTTACATGAGAACACATTTCACTCATAAAGTTGTGGTGAGAATCCAAGAGACTGTAAAGACCCTAGAGGACTGGATCTTGTTCATGGCAATCTTTGAATGTGAGGAACATAGTTCGTGATTAAAGAGTGGTGGAGGTTTCCCAAACTACACACATGTATGGTTCTAGTCCCTAAACGGCTCATGTTCTTTGTCTGTGAAAACTACCTAAGGTTTATGTGTATTCTAATCACTGTGAGGGGACGGTCTTTTAGATTAAACTCCTCAACAATCCAAACTTGGATAGAATAACATAAGTGAGGAGAGAATTTGAAGCCCAAGGCTTCAAAACCATTTTAGAATTAGCAGATTGAAGAAAAATAAGATCTATAGATAATGAACCAATAAAGCACAAAGGACACGAAGTACAGAGATTGAAACCCCTTCCATTTAGAAGTCCAAAGTGTCAAATCCAATCAATAAGTACTTTCCAGATGCAAACCTTGACTTTAGGAGCTATAGGAAGATGCCACATTAGCCAAATTGGATTTGTAGGGAGAACATAATCAAATATTTGCCAAATTTGGATGACCCTTTCATGGTTGTGCACTTGTGCTAACTCTTCTGAAGTTTAAGTTTTGGTAGTTTCTTCTATATTGGGCTTCTTCTTCCATTTTTTTTTCATGGGTAAAATATATTGGGGTTCAATTCATACCAAATCTATGGAACTAGCTTGTCTGAACCCACCCAATCAATGGTGCAACTTAGGTGGGCTTGGCTAGGAAATTGGTGAAATTCAAACCAAAAGTGAGTTGATTCCATTACATGAGCAAGATTTTTGACCAAGTTGTACCTTTCCATCTACCTAGTCTAGCCCAAACCCAGGTTGGTTGATAAATTGTTACACCCGTGCCTTGACTCGGTCTAATTTGAACTTTTGTGATAGGTCTCAGATCAGAGATCGAAAGCATGGCTAGGTATTGACTTGCAACTACCCATTGTCGAAGGGGGAGAGATGACTCCAAGTGTTCGTGCATCGTATGCTAGTCTAGCTAGAGGGGATTCGTACCTTCTGACCCCAGACCGTAAGTGACCTGACTCCTCACATATGAATCCGGCATATATCAAAGTTATCAAAAGACCATGAGCACGGCCGAGGGCAACCACCTATGCAAGACCAACTATCGGATAGAAAGTAGTCAAGACAGTAAGCTATCTTAGCCACCGAAAATAAGCCATCGGATCCACTGGGGCTGAATCCGATGGGCTATTTCCGATGAGCCTAACAGACTATTGTCAAGGTTTCGATGCTTGTGGGTCCTACCATTCGCATTGTATACAATCTCGGATGATCCTAAATCATTCTCCACATCTTCCTTGTGATGTGAGCACATTGTAGACCTATGTAGTTGGGTTCTCGGGCTCTGAGAGTCATATTAACCTGATCGGTCCGAATAGGGTCCAACCAAACAGACCCTGAGGTCCAAAATTGACACTTAACTAATTCCTCATTTCCTTAGTGTCCAAAGTAGGAGTGAAGAGAAAGAAGAGAAGAAGGAAGAAGAAGGAAGGGTCTCACCTTTGTGCCGGCTACCGCTTAGTTGTTAGAATTATTGTCGAAGGTAAGTACACTTACTTCCACCACTCTCTCTCTCCATTTTGACCTAAATTAACCTAGGTTTGGATGGAATATTAGTGTACAAACCATGTAGAGGTCATGGAATGCATATTTTACCCTACAGGTGTTGTTGCCGAGCTTGAACCAAGCCCGGTTAGCTCTGGCAACAAGTATTGCCAAATGACCAACTAGGGTTTTGATTGTTCGATCGACGTATCTCCCAAATGGCATAATGGAATTAAGATTTTATTGTCTTAGAAGGATGCTTGGAACATTCCCTACAAACTTCACAGAACAAATCCCAATGATCGGGCCTGAGTAGGAAAGCCCCAAAATGGTTGGACACTTCTATACCACCACCGGAAGCAACCCACCAGGTCCACTGGGCCTGCTTCCGATGGGTTATTTTTAGTGAACCACAGAGGCTTGTGAGCTCTCTATCACCACCACTGGAAACAACCTGGATATTTCTGGTGGAAATACCCTGTTTCTCGTGGGTGTTTCTGGTGACATTACGGTCACTGGGAAACCTTGTCTGTACCTTTTGGGGGTGACCCAAGTGGGCCTCTCCCGATCTTTTAGATATGTACTGATGTACAATTGCCCTTGTGTCTAGGACATAATGCACACGAGCCCTGAGACCGAAACTGAGTGAATTGATCGATGGCCTTATTTGAACCCTAACACATACAGAGATAAACAAGGTGAGGGATGGTTGCTTTATTTTTGGATTGTCTTATTATTATAAAATTGCTCACATCTGTATGATTATACATGATTATTAAATGTTCAAATGATGATGTTCTATCACATGTTTTATTTTATGATTATGATATGAATTGCTATGGAGATGTATGGCGGGATCCAGTGTGGCCGAGGTGGTACCAGTACTGTGATCGCCATGTGTTTGGTTGTATGTATGAGACAGAATCTGACATGCCCGAGGTGGTACCGGTGCCGTGATTATCATATTCTTGTTGCATTCATACATTGATTATGTGCATTAGAGTTAGTTGTAGTCACGGATTACACTTTGTAGCCGATGTGTTATCGGTATCGTGTGCTCCGGGACCATATTTGGAAATAAATACACTTCATAGCCGATGATTGATACCGATGTTGCATAGTTCATACTCATCTGTGATATGCATACTAGATTAGGTAAATGGTCTCAAGTTTCACTTTATGCCTAATGCATTACCAGTATCGTGCACCCGGGACTATATTTGGAGATGGATTATACTTTATGGCCGAGGTCTTGCCAGTATCGTGTAATTCATACTAACTGTATCATTGTGAAGGCATGTAGCATATATGTCATTAGGTATCACTCCCTATGCTACAAACCCTTGCCAACTGGGGTAAAGGTGTTGGATAACCCATTATGGTTTGTTTGATGTGCCTTTTTGAAAAGCCACACTAGTGGTACAATGTGATTGTTGCTGGAGGTGGGAACTTGATAGGCGTGGCCACTGATTGGTACCGGTGCCATGACAGCCAAGAGGGGGTTATCAGGGATTTACTAGGTGACCCATGGACGCATAGGGGGACTGATAGACTTCTATTCATGGCTAGGGTTTGTATCCCTGCACAGTCAATGGCAATTCCAAGACGAGGGATATAGCCTAATGTGCCATAGTAGCATTTACCAGACTTAGTTGTGTTGTCAGGTGGATAATAAAATAAGTGAATTGCATCATGACTATCATAGACTATGTGTTTAATTTCTACAAACATACATCATAAATTATTATTGTGATTGTTATACTTGGATGTGCTTGAACCCCACCCCTCACTGAGCGAGTTGGAAAGCTCACCCCATGTATACACCCTCTTTTTAGATGATGATGCACATACACTCATGCCCATAGGTAGTGATTCTCTATCCTCTAGACCCAAGTACGGAGTGAGGGAGTAGTAGATGCTGGACGTGGAGGAGTATGGTCAGGACTGTGCTTGCGACTTTTGTGTATACGTGGTGCTATGAGGTGTTTGATGTATTTTTTATTATATTGATACAGGTCTATGAATATTATGTTTTAAACTTGATATATATAAGTCTTAAAGGATTGTAAACAGAATAACTTGATTATTGATATTATGTTTATCATTAGACATTTCCCCATTTTATTGATGATTCCACTACTATGCTCTGATTCTGTTGCTTTTGGTTGGTTTGTGATGTGAGATTGTAAAATGTTAAGGCACTGCTATTAGAGATCCTAGTAGGTTCGTAAGATAGGTACGTGTCTTACTCACACTACCGGTATTCCTAATGATAAGTTAGGTCTACTGGAAGTGGGGTGTGACATAAGTGGGCTCATCTTAGAGTTGCATTTTCTAGATTTTTTTAATAGATGTGTGTTGGTTTGAGCCAAAAGGACCCTCCAAGCTCAAGCTCAAGCTTGATCAGCCCGAACCCGAGCAACTAGTGATCATTGGTTCCATGGAAGACTAAAGCAAAGTTTGATATGATTTCTTAGAATGCATACCAAATGCTTCTTATATCATTTGATTTGGCTTCAATTGCACACACGACTAATTTAGACTTTATCTCATCTTATCCTAAGGGTGTAAATCGGCATGGTATTCAGTACAGTACAATAGATCAAGAGTAGACATCCAAACTATACTATACCAAAATAATCATATATTTCAATATCAATACCATATCGCTCGATACAATTTTTATTCCGTATAAATATGGTTTGTTATTCAGCAAAAATACGATTTCAGTATGATTTCTAATTGATATTTTTTCCTTTTACGTATTTGTAGTTAGTAATTCAGTAATGGTGTCAATTAATATTTCAAGATTTTGGTATGATTCATACATGCTGAATGATTTTTTCTTGAAAACCAATATCATACCAAATCAAGAAAGAAACCATTTTATAATATTTTAGACGATACAGAATCTCCTTTGATAAGGTTTCGATTTTGTAATTTGATACGATTTCAATATAGATACCAATTTTTTTGTTAAGAGTATCAATACCAAATTGACAACCTTATCTTATCCAATGGTTAAAATTTCCTAATCATCCCCTAGACTGTAAAGGATATGCCTCTTTTACAGGCGATCTACCTTTTGCATTTTCAGCAATAATAATAACAGTAATAATAATAATAAAGAAATAAAGAAATAAAGAAACCTCTTGCTTTGGTACCGAAGAGAAAAAAATAATACCACTTACTATGATAAATGAAACTTCTTTAAAATGAAATTAGTGTGATAAAATACCATGCAAATGTATGCATGCGCCTGAGCTTTTTAACAAAAAATGGCATCAACACAGCATCATGGTGGCAATTTTTTTAAAATCAATATCCACCCCAAGTTTAAGACGTTTCTTTGCAGAGGCATCAATGCATGAATTCCCACCAAGGGCATCCTGCTGAAATGAGTGGATATCGTCCCCTTATGTGGATTTTTCCACAACCAACTGGAATCCATATGGCATGTTATATTTGAGTGTGAATTTTCGGGGAAAGTCTGGGCGGCTTGCCCCTTGGGTTTTAGATCTAATCTTTTCCCGTTTTCTTCTTCAACACTTTTCTCATGTATTGCTTCAACTCTTGTGGCATTTCCAGGAATTAGTTCTCTTTGTTGTTTTCCAAATTTATGATCATATGCTACTTTATTTGGAACCACAAGAACCAAATACAGTTTTTCTCTCAAAAACTTGATCCCGACATGATACTTAAACATGTTGAGTTTTGGATATCTAACGGATTACCTAACAATAACTATGCAGCCAAGGTGATATCTTACCCTTCACAAACCACCTTCTTTACCATCCCCTCCCCAAGAGGCACTTTAACTCTAATTGTCACAAGTTTTACAGAAGGACTATCTCTGGATGGGCTTTTTGTTTTCTTCATAAAAATCAATGTATCATATTTCAAGCTAATAACTTGTGTATAGGAAAAAAAAATGGTGAGGCAATAGTGACAGGGCTTTTATCAGGATTGAGGAAAGCTAGAATGAAGTGTTGGAAGGTGGATTTGGTGTGGAGTGATGAGAAGGGAATTAGGTTTTAGTTTGAAAGGAATAGAAACCCCTTTTGACACATTGGCATTGGATAGTAATAACCCTACATATGGAGATGGAACATTATCTAACCCCAAAATTTGACTAAAAACTAACAACACTTGTGTTCTTAGGATTAAGAAAATAGCTAAAGAGGCGATGACCAGAAAACAATCGATTTTTAAGTCAGATATATTCTACTGTTTAAATTTTCTTAGGAAAGAAAAATAAAACACAGCGCCATGATTTAAAAGCTAGGTTTTTTTTTTTTTGGACAAAAAAATTGGTGGTCTGGTATGATACCTTTTTTTTCTGGTGGAAGATAAAGAATTATCTGTAAGAAAGCATTGAACCCTTGCCCATTTTTAATTTAGGTATAGGGCTCCACATGCATGATGCCAAGGTGAAGGAAATATCCTACATTACACCAACATCAGTAGGAGAAAAAATAATAAAAAACAGAGAAAATTACAAGTAGAATCAGATCCTCTATAGTGCTACAGGTCCTATATATAGCAAAAATCTAAGGGACCCCACATGCTATGGCCAAATTGTTTGAGATACCAAAAGTTTGAAAATATTACTTGAAACCCATGAAACTTTATGGTGCTAGTTGTTGTTAATGGTTGAATGGAAATGACTATTTTACCCTTCTGTGTTATTCAATTGAAACTTTTGAAGTTAAAATTACCGACTTACCTTTTAAAGGGTTTAACCTGAAAACGTCCAAATCGATTCACCATTGCAACTCCCCGGTGGCCACGACACATCTACCTCACAACACCAGTCTATCGCACCACCCCTGCTCCTGCACATAGCCTACTACCCCTGCCCCCTGCGCATTTCCTTGTTTTTAGAAGGTTTGCTGTGATTTCGTTTTCTGCCCTCCAAGATTCCAATCTCAATCTTTTAAATTGATTCTTCTTGTTGTTAAGATTCCTCTAATCCATAGATATCAAGCTATACTTTTGTTTCCATTAGAGGGGAGGAGACATCTGTCCTCTTGATTTGTGGTCTCTTCAACCAAATTCTTTCTTCTCTTTGTCTTCTCACCCTACTTTGGTTTCTAAAAGTTTTGCCCTTTTTTTCCCTATTTCTTGTAGGTCTTATCACATTTGTTTTCTCTATCATATTGGAAAATGAGGGAGAAATGAGGTCTAATGAAGGCAAAAATGGAATTAGGGTTTAGGCGCAATATTTTTGTATTTAAGAAGGTCCAAGAGAAGCCAAGACCCTCACCTCTTCCTCATCCTTCTATTCATCATTTTGACTTTTCTCAAGGCCTTTTGCTTCTATTGTGTGATGTTACTTATTTTTATGCCACACCCCACCTTCACTTACCTAAAGGCTAATGACCTGGACACACAAATATATTCACAATCCATCCAGGATCTCTGATGCAGTACTTTAAGATCACAAATTTATGAAATAAATCCAAAATCCACAATGTATAATAATAATCAGTAAGATAAACATAGTTGGTGAATTCCATTGATATATATCATATTACAGAAAAGAATATTTACTTCTGTTAGAACATAGTTACGATATTACTCCTATGGTTACATCAAGTATGTACATAAAAAGAATTAAAAGATGAAGATGAATACTATCATAGGGTGCCCTGTAGGCATAGGCATCACATGCACAATCTTTCTCTTGTGCAACCAGCTTCTTGACCCATAGATCATCTCCATATAGAGTTAGCTCCTCAATAGTAACCTCTAAAGGGTTCCCTAGATCACCATCTAAAAATATTACCACAAATGAGTCAGGCTTCCACGAAGCCGAGTGAAGGGTGGATATGCAAGCAAACACAATCATATATGAAATGCAATGATAATGACAATGATCAATAACATCAAATAAACGTGTATTAGATGAATAGAATGTCATGATCCGGTTTATTATCATAGAAGCCTAATCAATAGATTCTAAGTCCATATTGGTTTTAGTGCTATAGCAACCAAAGGTGGTATCCCAGGTCATGAAGGTCCGTTATCGGTCTCTCGATGGTACAAGCTAGTTGCAAGTCAGGAGCATACTGGTCCTTACATGGCTACTTCAGTACTCATAAGCCCCTATTAATAATTCCCCATATATACCACAACACTGAATCCAACATCGCTTGAAGGGCTTGACACGATGTCGGTACCCCCCACCTTGGTCACCAAAAACTCCCCCAACCTCGATCTGTCGGATGATAGGATTATCCAATACCTTTCCCCCTATTGGGAAGGGGTTGTAGCACCTAGGTTATTCTCCTAGCCTGATGCAATCTAACATGATTTATATCACATCACAATCATACTCACACTCTCTCACTTTATGGGCATGTAGTGCCGGAGTCAACCTTTTGCTACCTTGCATCCCAACACTTTCTCTCACTCTATGGGCATGCAATGCCAAAATTAACATTTGACCACCCTGCATCCCATCCATCAATACCAAAACCAACACCAAAACTATTATCAACATCAATATGCAGATTCAAATTCTCAAAAAGTAACAAGTTTATAATGCACAATTTATGATCACATGGATCGGTAACATGTTATAAACACTCCTTAAAATATTCATAACACTCACTCATCTCGTATTCCTATTAGTTGCTTATTGTCAATGTTCTCATGCCACGATGCTTCATCACTTGCCAGTTCTATTCCTATGAAACACAGGGTTTGTGGTCAATATTCAAGCATGGGAATATAAACAAGTGAATGCACCGACTAGTGAATGTTCACCGGTTGGAGGTGACCAACAAATGAATGCACCGACCAGTGAATCTGAAAGTCTACAAAAAGGGGCAGCAATCTTTACAAAGGTTCACTGTGGGTGCTAATTGTATATTTGTGAGGTGGTTGGATCTAAAGGTTTATAAAACCTACAGGATGTCCACTAGTGGCATCAGCCGGTGGAGACAAATCTAGTACTTCTCTAACCATATTTGCTCCATAAGTCATTTAGGTCCTCTTGAGTGACCGTGTGTATGTCTAAGTCCTTATGGGGTGAAGATTCGAACCCCACTTCTCTTTTACGCTCTTTTGATTAGCTTACAAGTTGGTGTTTTGAGTTTTATGGTTAGTTTCCATATAGGTAGCACCCACACACACTACTTACCTTAGGAATAGTATAGTTACTTAGATCACATAGGTTCTAAGGACTCGATCATATTCCATAATCTTAGAGTTTAGGCCCAAAATTCAGGGATTTCGGTTGAAGCCTCATGAAATGGACTCCAAATTCACCTATGACTACCCTAATCCCCTACTTTAGGTGTACAACATCTTTCTCCCAACATAGGGGAGGTTAGGATGGTTGATTACAGGGAATTTGGTCGACTGACCCAAATTCTAGGATTTGAGTTGCCTAAATTTGGGGCTTTTCATGTAGAAGGCCTCAACACTCCATGGTGAGTGTATAAATTAGCTAATTTAGGTCTCCTACACAAAATCCCCAAGTTAATTTGTAAATCATGTAAGTGAACCATGGGGATTTCGATTAGGGTTGCCCATTTAACCTAGCTAGGTTGAGAAATAAGGTGAGAGAGAGAGAGAGGAAGAGAGAGAGAGAGAGAGAGAGAGAGAGAGAAACTCATCTTCAATGGAGCGGGTGAGTAGAGGAGATCTCCCTTGCTCTTCTTCTTCTTCTTCTTCTTCTTCTTCCTCTTCTCCTTTCTCCTTTTCCTTGCTCTTAGTTTGGTAGGAATGAAATGAATGAACAAGGAGCTCCATTTATAGTAACTTAAGTAACTTAGGGTATGTTTGGGAAATAAATGAATTTTTACTCATTACTGGGTCAATTCCTCATTTGGCACTAGTGGTCCCACCTCGGAATGATCCAACATATTAATCCACTCCTTAGCAAGTTGTACCAGCTATTGGAGGTAATTTGAGGTGCATGGGTGTGAGGGTTCGGGCCTCATGGTCAAATAACCCTTTTCAGGCCCACACTCTCACCCGAGAGTGTTCATTGGCTAGTGTCCATCAGCCGGTGTGGGATGTTTTGGTCTACTTTAGGTGGGACAATATTTGTTGGCTATGTGGAGGGTTCCTTAGGTGTTCGCAAATGTGTTGCCCATTTTTTGGTACATTTCTTCAATTGTACAGGACTTACATTGACTTCTTCTTTAGTGGTTTAAAACCCTTCCACTTATCCCGACACGAGTAACACTTGCAAGTGGGATTAGTCATTCCCTGATGGCAGAACATGGATGCCAGCTAGTAGTCATTGGTATTAACACTCTATTGTGATTCACCTGCAGCCAGTCATGCAAGGGAATATAAGGCACATGTATAGCATTCGAGTCCCTTATAGCTTCTTCATCTTCTCTCTAATTTCACTTTTATCTTCAATTAATTTTCTCTCTCTCTCTCTCTATCTCTATCTCTCTCGTTTGTGTGTGTTTTAAAGTAGGGGCTATGAAAATAGAAATGTCATGCATCACTCTGATATTGATATCAATGATATTGACCAATCAATGCTGGTAATTGACTAAACACATATCTGAGCCTAACTACTCTTTGTTTGATCTTTTAAGTCTTGGTAATATAGCATTGCATTCTACCAAAAAAAAGGTAATATAGTGTTGCAACTGTATTACTTATCTTATGTTTTGTATCTTAATTTGTTCTTGGCAAGGGTTCTCTAAGCATACAACATACTATAGGCCCAGACATATTGATTGTTTTATTTCTTTTATTTTTCTGTTTAAACTAAAATAATAAAAAATTATAATGTATTTGGGCCTACACTCAACAGTATCCTATAGGCTCTATGTTTCTAAATATCTATATTGTATTGATTGTATCTACCATATTGTAGACCGATATTGATACCTGATCGATTTAGATTGATTACTAATATTATTTAAGGGTAGAACCATAAAGAAAATATATGTTTTTGAAAAATAAAGACAAAAGCGACTAATACACACTGATCCAATTCAGACTGGTATAAGAATTAATATCCAATCTGGTAGGCTCACACTTCTCCCTTTGTTTTTGCATTGGAAAAAAAGAATAGAAGAAAGTGATAAGTCTTCATTTTGGAAATAACTTGGTGGTTAGTCGACCTCTCTAGAGCACTGTTTGCGTTCTCTTATTCACTTTACAACTCTTTGGCATGTGGGTCGTTTGTTTGGACGTGAGTGAGGAACCAGGTGATGTAGTCTTTTGACCAACAATGATGCTCTGAAATTCAAGAAGAGGAGGATACTAAGGGTGATGGTGATTCCCCATGATTGCCATCGAAGCATATGCAAATCACCATTGAACAAAGGGAGGTTGGCAGTAAAGACTTGTTCAATGATGAAAGGGAAATAAAACTTTCCTTGTCTTAGTTAAAGGGCAAAAGTGTCTATTTGCTACCTTTAAAGGGTAGTTGGGTATTTAGGATTTTTCCCACCCATGACATCATCATTAAACCGTAACTAACTAACGGACAAAGGCAAGTTGTCATAAATTTTAAATGCAAGGCTAGGCCAAGTAAACTATTCATAACTTTTGAGAGGTCAAGCGATCCGGCCTAGTACAGGAGGTGTTCCAAGTAATTTTCCCTACAAAACATTATATGAGAGAGATAGTATACCACTATCATGGGAAAAATTTCCCTCTTATTTTATTTTTAAGATAGTTCGATCTATCAAAACCATAACCAGAATCCTTTTAGGTAAATATGTGTTCTAGGGGTGTAAGTTTGGCCCTATCATCCAAGCATTACGTGAGTCCAAATATGGCCCAGGCTGAGTTATTGAGCTTGCATGGCGGGCCTGGACTAGGATGTTTAGGTCCGAAGCGATGGTCAGGCCAACCCTTGGTTGAGCCAAGCTCAGATCGGCCTCCCATCCCAACCTTATAATTCATTTATATATATATATATATATAATATTGTATACAATATGAATACACAAATTTTCATTTCGCTTCTCACATTTGTGTAGGGTTTTGTTTACCGCAACTTCCTCCTCTTCTCTGTAAGTTCCGTTGCCTCTCAATCCTTCTCTTCTAAAGCAGTGATTGAGCCTCATAGGTATTCTCTCCCACTCCGATATTTTCTCTCCCCCTCTCCTCTCCCTCGGTGCCTCTTCCTATTATTTCCCTTCTCATGAAATAAAATCATGATGGCTCTATTTGGTTGCATGAGGAATTAAAGGAAAATAAAGTGAAAACTTTCAAACCAAAAAAGAAAATTTTGTAATCATTAACCTATGTGATTTTATAAACTACTTTAATTTCTTATCATATTTAGTAATGATACAATTTACATGTGATTTATATTTTATTTTTTTTAAACCAAAAGGATTGGATGCAAAGTAGAGTGAAATATTATATATAACTAATTATGAAACGGTTTAAAGTTAGTGTTATAGCAAACACCAATAAATACAAAAAATAAACAAACATAGGTCCACACAACTGTGATGACCCAAGAATACAACAAGTACCAGACCTGTCTGAGAGATCGGGGAGGTGTCCCCACCATGAATATGGCAAGTACCCAACTCAGCTAGTTGGAGTCCACTATGAGTACCAATAGTAGGCAGATCAAAATTCAGCTTCTTTATAGCTCAAAATGATCTATGCACTAACTCAACTGAAATATGGCATGCCTTTCCATAGATAAGGCAATAAGGATATTGTCCAAGATTAGTCTTGAACGCAGTTCTGAGAGATTATAAGGCATCCACAAGACTAAGAGACCAATCCTTGTGATTAGGGTTGACAGTCTTTTCCAAAATTTGCTTAATTTGCCTACTAGGTCCCTCAACATGGCCACTAATTTGAAGATGATAGGGTATAGCCAGCTTATGGGTGGTCCCATATTTCTTTATGAGGGCCTCAAATGATCTATTGCAAAAATTCGTGCCCCTATCAAAAATGTAATAAATGATCCCATTATCCATCCATCTAAGTATTTCTTTTTGAAGGGCTTCCTTATTTTCCTTTAGAAGGTCAATCAACTCCTCCTCCTAACTTGAAGTCAAATCAGGACACAAGCTATGGTAGGGCTCCTTGGATCCTTATACTTGGCAGCTATAGGTTGAGTAATTATGGAAGTAATGTTACCTACCCAAAATGCCTTTTTGGGCACACAGTGATACGTTTATGAGTACACAAATCTTTCAGGACCTTTGCATAGGTGGAGATCTGAGATGGAATCCAAAAGAGGGATGTTCACTTCTATCTTTTTGAAGACTTCTAAAATTTTGTTCATGGAAGTAGTCTTCTTTTTGTTTACCAAGCAATTAGGAAAGGGGACAGGTGGAACATAAGAACTGTTAGGGATTTGCTCTTTTTCACAACAATCATGTTTGGTTTCCTCAACCAAATCATATGTAGTTGCTTTAGGCTCATCAGACGAACCTGGAACAAGAGGCACACTTATGTCCTCAGCAGAAGGAGAGTTAATAGGAGTAGTAGATGGGGAAGACTTAGGAACACTCTGTTGGTACTCTCGACCACTCCTAAGGGCCCTTGTAAGAGGGCCCCTGTTGGGTCTGACCTTGTACCACATTCAGTGATGCATTAGTGGGTGCTTGTGAACTAATAGGCTGATGCCTAAGGTTAGGTTCTTTTCTCCCTCTCACGTAAAATTGAGACAAATTGGATGAGTTCTCTGATAAGATTTTGATGGCTTGTCATGAGGAGGGCTGTATTTTTTTCTAAGTTACTCAATCTACTTGCCTCTCCAATGTTGGTAAACCCAGTGGTAAACCCAAGGGGTTACGAATAAGATAAGAGGAGAGGGGGCCCAGGGAAACTAGCCTGAGGTCCTACATTTGACCTAGGAAAAGTATTTTGGGCAAAAGGCTATTGTGCAAAGGGAGACCTTTGGGGTCCAGGTTGACTTTGACTATAGAAATCGGGAGGCCCTGCTTGGTTGACCTGGTTCTAGGAGAAATTTGGGTGATTTCTCCACCCTGGATTGTAAGTGTTACTATATGGATTATTCTGATATAAGGTATTAACACTTTTATTTGAAGTGCCCCCAGAAGTGTTGGGGCATTCTTCTATAACATGTCCAGGGAACTGGAACCAAGCACACATCTTAACCATATTGACTGATTGTGGCTCTCTAGAAATAATAGCCTCAATCCTTTTAATTAGACTATCCAAGTGGGCTTCCATGGCTACTATCCCATCCACAAAATATCATTTCCCTCCTATGGTCCTTTCACTTCCTTAGGTTGATTCCCACTCACGGGTTTTGTTAGCTAACTTAAGTAAGAATTCCCATGCCTTTCCTTCATCTGTAAAGGATGTGAATCCCCCATGGCACATAGACTTTGTCATTTTTTTAGTTGGGTAATCAATAATCTCATAAATTATTTGACATAAATGCCATAAGTCTACGCCATGGTGAGGGCATTCTTGAATTATATCCTTAAATCTCTCCATAAGTTTAGAAAAGAACTCACTAGACTTTTGCCTAAACTAAAGGATATCACTTCTAAGCTTATTGGTCTTGTGAGTTGGAAAAAACTTCTTGAGAAAGATAACTGTGAAGTATTCCCATGTGGTTATGGAATTTGAGGGTAACCCATACAACCATTTCTTAGCTTGGTCTTTTAATGCAAATGTGATAAACCTAAGCTTAACAGCATCATTAGAAAGCTGTTGGATCTTAATTAGGACACTTACTTCTTCAAATTCCCTTAGAAATAGGTATGAATCCTCAAAGGTCAGCCCATGGAAGTGGGGTAACATAGTGATGTACTAAGATTTGAGCTCAAAATTATTGCTTTGAGCTTGTGGTAGGACTATACAGTAAGGTTAGATTGTTCTTGCAGTGTATAACCTATCTTTTAGAGATTTAGGTGGAGGGTTTTACTATTGGTCTCCCATATTGAAAGGTATTGATGAGAGTATACGTATAGGATCCCTACATGTTGGATTTTTTCTTTTTAACCGATTCATAGTATTACGTACCTACCCAGTACTCATGCAGCAGGACACTATCCACAACTAGAGTAAGACTAGAACAAAAGAATGGAATATATATATATTTTGATTTTTAAAATTTTTTGGCTTTTTACGAGCTTACCGGCATGGATCTGGGGTTACTAAATTCCTGAGGTATTGCTATAGGGCGAAACCTGTCTTTACCATACTATAAAGCTTGGTGATCTCGACAGATATAACTATTATTGCAAGTTGTTCTTCTCAAGAACTCAATAAATGATAAAAGAAAAAGAAAAAGAAAAAGAAAATAAAGCACTCCGATTTACCAAAAGAAAGCAAAAAATAATATGGAACTGTCTCCCCAGTAACGGTGCCAAAACTTTATTTGAGATTTAAAAGTAACCGCAAGCGTACGGATCAATGTAGCTAATAGGTCAAACACAAGGAGAGAAGCCACTTTATTTTTAGCTTCTTTTAGTAATGCAAAAGTCTAACGATTGATTATGATCTACTTCTAACTACCGCCCTAAAACACATGCATCTAAAAACGTCCTAACCAACACATCTAGGGAAATTGGAATCGCAATTGAAATTAAAAATCTAACCATTCATCATCTAAGAATTTAAATACTCAAACCACATAAATAAAAAGTAAAAGAAAAGTGCTGGAATGAAATAAATATAATAAAAATGAATAAAGCTAGAGAGAGACACACAAGTAGGTACCTCTACTAAGCCCGAGGGATGCACCATAAATTATACGAGCTTCCCTACTTGACCAGAGAATACTCTTACAAGGGCTTTTCTACTTGGCTTTAGGGGAAGGGATGCAATATAAATAATCAAAGTAAAAGGATGGCTCCATGGCTAGAGAGGGGCAAAGCCAACATATGCATCTAGCCAAGGACCTTGAGGAAAAAGGAAAGCATCAAAGTAAAATCTGAAAACTAAAATCCTAAATTAAGAATGAATGGGTAGTAAGAAGAGGGAATGAAAAAGGAATGAGAAGACTTATGTAGAAGCTTACCTATGTGCCTAAACTTCAATACTTGAACTTAAAAACTTGGTCGATTTTAAAAACTACAAGCCCTAAAAACCAGATCTGGAATGAATCAAATCTAAAATTGCTAGGCCTAGAGAAAACAAATCTTCAAGAAAAACTTGCACTTGAATAGAGATGCTTCAAAGCTTTGATCTTGTCATCTAGATCTAAGCCTTGAACTAGTAAATTAAATTATTACAACTTGAATAACTTGAATAGCATAAACAAATAAACATAAAAGACTTTGCATTAATTTAATAAAACCAAATTACAAAAGTGTTTAAAGCAAAAACTAAAAGCTAGAACTAGAGCTAAAGCATAATGAAAACTAGAGAAAAAGAGAGCAAGAGAAGAAGAACTAGAGAAAACCTAGAGAAGGAAGTGCACCCTCTCTCCCTTTGGTCAATTCTCTTATATAGGGAATGGGGAGGTAGAGATAAAATAGGAAGTAGGGAAGAGGAGAGAGGAGAGAGGAGAGGACGGTCCAAAGGGATCATTTAGGATCGTGTGATGAGGTGGAAATAGGAAAGAAGAGAAAAAAAATGGAGAGAATGGAGATAGGGGAGGTGGAGGGAGGAGAAAAGAGAAAAATAAGAGAAAGTAGGGGAGAAAAGGAACAATGCCCAAGTGTGGGCCCTCTTGGATTTTTTGTGAGGTGGAGGAGAGAGAAGAGAGAAAATAGGAAAGAAAGTAGGGGAGAAAAGGTCTCCCATGATTTTTCTTTCTGTTTGCTTTTTTTCTTTTTTTTCTCTTTTTCTTTTTTTCTCTCTCTCTTCAAAATTGAGCACAAACCCCCCTTTTGGATGATTTTTCTTGCTTTGATTTGACCAATCTTCTAATTTAATGGCAAATCTCATCCATACCCTTAGTGCTTTCTGTAGGTGGAAAATAGGAGAGAAAATCTTCACAAAATCTCCAAGAAGAGAGAATCGCCCAAAGTGGAGGAGAGAAAGTGTTCAATGCCCCATGTGGGTGCCTCCATCTTGTTGACATCTATAATATTCCCTTGGGACAACTACAGAACAGCTGGCCTACATCCCAATTCAGTTTTGGTCTATTATTATTTTTCTGGCCTAAAAAGAATAATCACTTGTACAAATATCTAAACGAATGTATACTTTTAATACAACATGTCCATCTTGCTCAGAATTTCATCCTCTTCGCAGCAATGAAAAGAAACAATACCTTTTTTATGTGTAAAAATGGAGATGTGGTGCCCGATAGTCCTTACGGCCTTTAAAATACAAAACCTTCAAAAAGAGAGTAATACCCAAGGTAGCTCCTTTCTAAATATGTAAAAATGCATGCTTTATAACCTAGATTTCACACATAAATGTGCTCATCAACTATGGTCGAAGAAAGAAGACATGAATCAACAAATAAAAAAAACCCAACTACAATGCAAGTCTTCATTTCATTTTATACCTTTTCTGTTACACACGTGCCCTGACCCGATCTAATTTGAATTGTTGTGATAGGTCTCGGATTAGAGATCAGAAGTATAGTTGGGTTTTGGCTTGCAGTCGCCCATTGCTAAAAGGAAAGGGATGAGCCCACATGTTTGTACATCGCTTGCCAGTCCAACTGGAGGGGATTAGTACCTTTCGATCTCAGATAGTAAGTGACCTAACACCCTACACCTAAATCTCTGGACGTAACAAAATTGCTGGAAGGCTATGAACATAGCCTAGGGTAACTACCAGTGAAAGACCAATTGGAGGATAGCAAGCAATTAAGACAACAGATGGTCTTAACCACTGGAAATAAGCCACCAGAAATAGCCTGGGCCTAAATCCGATGGGTGTTTTCGGTGACCAATCAGGTTACTGGTTGGGCTCCGATGCTCGTGGGTTCCACTGCCCATATCATGGATAGCCCTAGATGGTTCCAAATCCTCCCCCACATCATGACATGAGCATCTTATGGACCAAAGTAGCAGGGTCCACGTACCCCGAAAGTCAGATTAACCCGATTGGACCGAATAGGGTTCAACCAAATAGGCCCTAAGGCCTAACTTAACTTATAAGTGAGAAATGAGGATTCATTTCCTCATTTCCTACTTATAAAAATCTTGGGAGAGGAAAGGAGAAGAAGAAAAAGAGAGGAAGGAAGAGGAAGAAGAGGAAGAAGGAGAGGAAGGACTCACCTTGGCTCCCAACTGCTGCCTATTTGCTAGAATCCCTATCAGAGGTAAGTGTAACCTCATCTACCACTCTCTCTCTTCATTTTAACCTAGGGCAAGCTAGGTATAGAAGTAATCTTGACCCACAAACCATGTTGAGCTTGGGGATTGTGTGTTTCACCTCCTCGGTGCCATTGGCGAGCTCAAACTGAGTCTGGTGAGCTTCGTCAACAAGATTGGCCAAATGACCAACTAGGATTTCAATTGTTTGATCGGCGTATCTCCCAAATGTCTTAGTGGAATTGGTATTTTATTAGCTCATAGTGATTCTAGGAGCATCCCCCACACACTTTATGGAACAAATCCCGATGATCGGGCCCAAGCCAAAAAGCCCCAATTCACCTGGACAGTTCTATCTGTCATAAAAAATAAGCCACCGAAAACACTGGGCCTACTTCCGGTGGGCTATTTTCGGTGACTACCCAAACAATATGTGCTCTCTCTGATGTCCACCAAAAATAGCACTGATTTTTTTGGTGGACAATGGCTGTTTCTGATGGGTGTTTCCGATGACATTACTGTCACTGAGGGACTTTAACTGTACCCTTTGGGGGTGACCCATGTGGGCCCCTCCTAATGTTCCCGACACGTATTGACGTTCAATTACCTTTATGCCTAGGGTAGTGATGCACATGTGCCCTGAGACTAGAACTGAATCAGACAATCGGTGGCCGTACTAGAACCCTAATACACACAAGCCTAATCAAGGTGAGGGATGGATTTCTTTTATTTTAAGAATGTTTAATTATATAGAATTGCTCACAAGAATAGATCTTTACATGATTTCCTAATTGCTCAAATGATGATGGTATGCTATCACATGTTACATTTTTATTAAATTGATATGAAATGTAGTAGATATGTATGGCAGGATCCGGTATGGCCAAAGTGGTATCGGTACCGTGATGCCGCATGTTTGAATATATGTATGAGACGGAATCCAATGTAGTCGAGGTGGTACCGGTACTATGATTTTCATATGTTTTTTACATTCATGCAATGATTGTGTGCATTAGAGTTAGTTGTAGTCATGGATTACAATTTGTACCCAACATGTTACCGGTATCGTGTACTCCGAGATTGAATTTGGAAATGGATACGCTTTGTGGCTGATGATTGGTACCAGTGTTGCCTAGTCCATACTCAATTGTTATTATGCATGCTAGATTAGGTAAACGGTCATGGGTTACACTTACTTTGTCGGTGAGGGGTATCGGTATCGTGTACCTTGGGACTATACTTGGAGATGGATTACACTTTGTGCCCGATGTGTTATCGGTATCATGTAATTCTTACTAACTGTATCACTATGAAGGCATGTAGAATATTTGTGGTTAAGTATCATTCCCTATGCTACGAACTCTTGCCAACAGGGGGTAAGGTGTTGGATAACCCATTTGTTGTATGTTCGATGTGCCTTTCTAGAATGCCACACCCACAATACTATGTGATTGTTGCCAAAGGCGGGAACTTGTCTGGCATGGCCGATGATTGGTACCGGTGCGGTGATAGCCAGAAGGGGTTTATCAAGTGTTTGTTGGGTGACCCATGGTCGATATGGGGATCGATATGCTTCTAATTACTGCTAGAGTTTTTGTTCCTGCATATTCGATGGGGATTCCGAGATGAGGGATACAACCTAATGTGCCATAGTAGAATTTACTAGACTTAGTTTGTATTATTAGGTGGATAATAAAATAAATGAATCGTATCATGAGCATCATAGACTATGTGTTTAATTTCTATAATCATGCATTATATATTACTTATGCGACTGCTATTCTTGGATGTGCATGAACCCCACCCCTCACTGAGCGAGTTAGAAAGTCCACCCCACGTATACACCTCTTTTTTAGATGATGATGCAGGTACTATTGTGCCAATGGTGTGCGACCTGTTATCCTCTGGGTCGAAGTACAGTGTGAGAGACTGGTGGACACCAGAAGCGAAGGAGCACAATCAGGATTGTGCTTGCGACCACTATACATACACCGCACCGTGAAATGTGTAGCGTACTTTTGATCCTTTTAACATAGACTGTGGATGGTAGATTTTGGAATTTATGTTTAAAAGTCTTGGATAAATTGTAACAGAATAACTTGGTTATGGATATTATATTATCATTAGATATTTCCCCATTTTATTGATGATTCCGCTATTATACTTTGATTCTGCTATATTGGTTGGTTTGTGGTGTGAGATTGTGAATTGTTAGGGTACTGCGATCAGAGATCCTGGTAGGTTCGTAAGATGGGTAAGCGTCTTACTCACACCTTCGGTATTCCTAAATGGTAAGTTGGGTTCATTGGAGGTGGGGTGTGATAGCTTGGTATCAGAGCGCGATGCTCTGCCTTAACTCACAATCTTAGCCATCCCATGAATTGGGGAAATTATGATTTAAATAAAAATCTTAAAGACCACAATAATAGAACTTACACAACTAGGAGACAAGCATAGGTGTTAAAACCGTTTCATTAAATAAAGAACTTGATTACATAAGCTTACACCATTTTTATGAAAATAAAAGACAGAAAGTTGGAAATCCTAACTAGCCTACTTTTAGGAAATTCAAATAACATAAGCAAATGATAGAAAGTAAAATCTAATTAAAAATTAGAACATGAAATCTCAAAAGAAAGCATAAACTGAAGGGAAATCCTAAGACTATAGTGGCAAAACAAGCCACTACTCCTGCTGATCCTGCTACTGCTGGCACAGTTCATGGCTTTGAGCCTAGCTCTGGTTCTAACCATGTACTCCTTGAGGTGGCACCAGTATAATGAGGTGGAATACCATCACCTGCATCTGTGCCTCAAGAGAGGCCACCCCATAAGACAATAGTTTCTGTCTATACCCTAAAGCCGGTTGTCCATCCTCCTCAGCAATTCTGTGGTTATGTCCAGGTGGGCCATCACATCATTAAGACCATAAGGCCTTGCACCCTGGGGCCATGAGAAGTGAAAGCAACTATGGAACCCATAGTCCATGGGTTAAGTGGTGGAACACCACCAACCCCACTAGCACCACCACCAACTCCACCAGCATCCCCCTCTGCACCTCTCCAATAACTCCAGCATCGACACCCAATTGACTATTTACCTCCATTGGCTAGTCATCCTGAGCCTCAGTAGGTGATACCTCACTCATGTCTAGGGTCATCTTCCTTAGGGAGTCTTAGTTGAAGTCTATGACATCATCTCCTAAGTATTCCTCACCTTTGAGGTCTACCCCAAAGCGAAGGAAGATGTCCATCAAGATTCTCCCATAACATAAGTTGTCGGCTTTACCTGCTCCTCCCTAGGAACGAGTCACCATGGTCCACATCAGTAGGTAGGGAAGGCAATCTGTACCCCCATACACATGCAGTATGTAAGGTAGGCATGCAAGACAAACACCTCATCATAGTGTCCAAAAGTGGGGAGGCCGTTCAGCTGAACTGCCCAACAAACAACTTTTGGGGTAACTTGGTAGTTGGCAATGCAATCCCATCCAAAGGCAGCCTTCATGAGCATGTTGTTCATCTCTTAAAGAACATTAGGATTTTGGAACTCATAGGCTAGAGTCTGTGGAGGGCAGTATACCAGTTCTCCTGTGTTGTCAATCATTAGGATGTTGGCTAGTTGCCTTATATCGAAGGAAATCTTGACCCCCTTCACATAGGAGGTGATCCGCATCTCTTTAGTGCCCCAGTTAATGCACTGGAGGTTGGAGTAGAACAACCTCACTAGTCATGGGTAGTACTTCTTGTTAGGTTTCAAGATACAGTACCACCCAACCGCCTCAAAGCATTGGCAAAGGTGGAACTGCCAAAAGTCTCTCATTCTCATGTACTTTCCTAGATCCACATTGCGGTACTCAAAATTTTTCCAATGATCTTGCTCAGCCACAGAGTGAAACAGAATTGGGTTGTACTGTGCCTCTTCAGGAATGTCTTATTGCTCTTGTGCAATGGTGCGGCGAGTACAAACACGATATCCAGACATGGTTTCAATAGGATTCCTAAGGATTCAGAGGGAAAAGCCTAAGTTAGGGAGGCGAAGCAAGTTCCATAGAGAAGAATCTCAAAATCTAGGTCAAAGAAGGAGGAAAACATACCTTAGATGCATAGGCGGCATAAATCAGTTGCGATATTGTAAGGGAAAGGTGGAGAATGGGTTGGGGAACCTTCCTTGGCCGTTTCTTCTTCTTCTCCACAAGTTAGAATAGGGTTTTTCAAAAGAAACCCCAAACCCAAGCCTTAAATAGTGATTTTAGTTCCACCAAAAACACTGGACTTCGATCCGGTGACTATTTCCGGTGAGTTAAAAATCCCCAAATCATCCTCTGCCAGTCCCACCGGAAGCGACACTAATATTTCTAGTGAAAAACACCCTTATTTTTGGTGAACCTACTTTTGGGAATAATTTTTTTTTTATTTCCAAGTCTTTATTATTTAATTGTTTCCTTATTTAAGGAACTCTTCTTGATATACGTATGATCGAATCTCGTTATTTTGTGCACCCCACTTGTGCTTACTCTAACCCTAAATTTGCTTTAGTGTATATGTGTGGGACCCACTATGTATAGATGTGTTCCAATTACATGTGACCTTGTATATGCATGTGTACTAATAGGATTCCTCCATAGGAGTCATGTCACGTCAGAACACTCAGTCTCGATCTCAGTCACATGAGTCACCTCTCGGTTCCCCTACGCGAAATCAGGGTAGACCCTGAAATGCACCCCCAGCTCTGTCAATGCTTACTGCTCATAATGTTCCCTCCATCATGAATAATATGATGCAGGAAGTTGAAGAAAGACATAACCAATTCAATGCATCGCCTGGACCCTCTACTCCACCTGCACCCTTTCCGATACCCACCGGCTCGGCCACACTTTAAATATCTGGTGGGGCACAAGGGCAAGTGCATGGGCAAGGTTAGCAACATGTACATGGGCATGTACAAGATCGGGAACCAGAACAAGCCCAAGTACATGTAGAGAGTTGGATGGATCTAACAAAGATGATGGAGAAGTTTCAGAGGCTTAGACCCCCATGCTTCTCAAAAGTGGGCCAGGATCCATTATACCCATCAACGTGGATTGGTGGTATAGAAAAGGTGTTTAGGCTAATGGGCTACACCGAGGAGCATAAACTTTTGTGTTCAGGCTACCAACTTCAAAATGAGGGTAATGATTGGTGGAGTGCTACTGAGCCCATTCTAAGAGCGAGTAGCCCAAACCCTATTCGGCCAAACTTCAAAGGGGCCTTCTTTGAGAACTATTTTTTGGAAAGCTTCTAGGATAGGAGAGAGAGTGAGTTCTCCCAGTTAGTGTAAGGGTCTTGGTCCATGCTTGAGTATCAGTAATGCTTTGAGGAGCTATTCCATTTTTCTCTTGAGCATCTCTAAGGTGATAGGGCTAAGGCCAAGAAGTTGGAGAAAGGGTTGAGGTTAGGAATTGGGTCAACTATAGTTGGGTTGAAACTGTAGACGTATGCTGAGGTGGTCCAACTGACCAAATGGGGAAGAGGCCTATGGAGTCCACTGACTCCAGGGGAGGTAGCAAACCCTTCCAAGTGCCTCATATCAACCCAACTCCAGTACAGTTTAGGAAGCCTAAGGCTAACCAGGATTCTCAATCCTCCCATTTGAGTGCTGTGTCTCAGCCTGTGGGGTCAAGCCCAAGGTGTTTTCATTGTGATTAGCCGGGCCATCTAGCAAGGATGTGCCCCCACCGGAGGCCTTATAATGCACCCTACACTTTGCCACCTAGGCTTCAACAGACCTATGCAGCATCCAGACTAGCACAACCCCTATAAGGCTAGAGACCATAGGGAAGGTTGCTTGCCATGACAGTAGAAGATGCAGAGGCTACACCCGGTGTAATATCCCGCTTCTTAAACCCGGTCTGATTCCGTGGTTGAACCGATTTAACTATGCAGGAACCGAGCCTGAGGATATTAGAGCAGGTTCCTTATGGGCTATGATGGCACGGGTGACCTTAAACACCGGCTGGCCCGACAAGTCCGAGCCAGTGCCAGAAGAGACGGGAGTGCCCAAACCGTGTACGTGCACCTACCATAAGGCTATGTACGGATAGAACAGGTATTATATCCGTATTTTAAGGTATATACGTATGCTACATCGTATGCTTGGGGTAGGGTCCGAGCCGAGGTCCGAACCCGGTCAAAATCCCATGTCTTGACTCTCAGGTGGGTATAACAGGTGGGTACACCCACCCACCTGAGTGACCCATCCATCACTATTCACTTAATTAGGAATAGTATATAAGGCTTTATGATTTCTTTTCTTTCCATTTATTACCCTCGTACGTTGGTGAGAAAAGTAAAGAGGAGAGAGAAAAGAAAGGGAAGAAGAAGGGAAGAGGAAGAGAGGAAGGATTTCAGTGGCGCCGAAGCTCGATCTTGCCATTCCGGTGCTGGGAGAGTAATCTTCAACTCGAGATCTACAGTTGGAGGTAAGAAAAGTTGGGTTTTATGAACTTTAACCGTACCCACGCTTTAAACCCTTGATTCGAGTATGGTTTCTTAAGATCTTGTAAACACCCTTTGAAATGATGAATCTAAGGTTTAATAGATGATTTATGTGTTGATCTTGAAGGATTTGAAGAGATAGTGACAAGGTAGAAGGAGCATTGTGAGTTGGAAGTGATTTGGAGGGTTTGAAGTCATTCTTGAGCAAAGAAGGTAAGATGGTTCCCCTCACTCGAATCTAACTTAGATCTAAGCTAGAACCATCCTATAGGACTTTAAAGGTGTGAATAATGGGTTGAGAAAAGCCCTATTTGGGTCCCCAAGGAATGGAGGAAGTTGAGAAGAAACTGGGGTTTTTCCGCCAAAACCGGCGGGTACAACCGGCGGGTCCCTACCCGCCTGAGAGCACCCACCTGAGAGGTCAGGGGGGTCCCTGGCCAAACCGGCGGGTAGGACCGGCGGGTCCTAGGACCCGCCAGTCCAAAACCGGTGGGTAGGACCGGTGGGTAGACAGCCCACCTGTCCGACCCACCTGAGTGGCCCCGAAGGTGATCCGTAGGTCCAATCGAGCCCAAATCGGACGTGTGACCTTCTTTCAACGTTCTAAACATGATTTTGACATCGGATTTCATTAATTTTGATTCTAAAATGGTGAAGTACTAACCCCGCTCAATTTTGTTAGGTTCACCAAAGCCTACCCGATTTGCTCCGGATCTTACCCGTACCGAGCGGGACTCCTTGTACGCTACAAGTAAGTGGAGAGAGGACGTTTGGCCTTGTTTCAAGGCATTTGTTTGGCATTCATATAACCATATCTAATCTAGTCATGTCATCATGAATATGCAATATAGAATAGTCATTTCACACATTGATGTGCACATGTGCCATGTTTACTTTCAAATGCAAATTGAATGTGATGTTATATGTTGAATGTGGACGTCATGTTGCATAATGCATTGATAGACTAGATGCCATGGTCGGCTTGGAAACGAATGCATTGGTGGCCCGTGGTATGGGACACGGAGGCACTATGCAGTCGTACTACATATAGGAGCATGCGGTATTAGGATTCTCACCATCCCGTGCTATGACCCTTCCCAACAGGGGTTAAGGTGTTGGGTTGCCATTTGGGGGGAAGCAGGGGTCGCGGTTGTCGGACACTGTGGCGGTTAGGCATTACGCCCGGCGAGTCATGTAGGACAGCCGGCAACCCCGGTGGTACATTCAAGAGGGCCAATCGTACTGCTTTTAAATTGCTGGAGTCAGCACTGTCATTTCATTTATTTACATTTCTGTTGAGAGCCGGTGGACGGCATTGTCTTTATTTTTCCGAGTACTCACGATGGGCCTTCTCCAATAGCCCTATGGGCGTATCGCGGGAGGGAGTTCGCGGCTCGTACCCGGAGTATACGTGCACTGTGGTTGTAGTAGCACTAAAACCAAAGACTTAGTAATGTTGATTAGGTGTATGTGATTTAAAATGAATTGCATGGCATGTAGTGCATATGATGTGTTGTGATGTGTGGACTGTTGTGTGTGGTCCACCTCTCTACTTACTGAGCTAGTGAGCTCATTCCACGTGTACACCCCCTTTTTAGATGATTTTGCAGGTCATGCATCTGAGGAGCATGGGGTGGGTCCCACAGTCGAGTTTCCTGAAGAGGACTGGTGGACCCCTGAGGAGTTTGAGCACGACGTAGACTGCGCATGTGAGGGCTGTGCTGCGGGACAGCAGTTCTGAGGCCGAGCTGAGCCCCAGCCTTGATACCGAGCCGAGTTGTGTACTCTGATGATTTTGATGAATTCTTGTATATACTTGATATTTGAACTTTATTCTTTTTGTGTATATATCATGCCTTCGGGCCCAAATGTATATAATTATTGTATCACCATTTGGGTATCGAGTATATGGGAATTAATTACAGGTAAAACTTAGTCTTCCGCTGATCTGATGAATTGATGTTAGTGTGTGTATGTTGTGGTGGAATACAGTATCTGATGATCCTGGCAGGTTTGGGTTAACCGGTGTTAACTCGGTCACCGCTCCGGTTCAGGGTGAACGGGGTGTGACACCCGGTGTAGTGAAAGGTACTTTATTGATATCATTATTGCCTGCACATGTGTTATTTGACTTAGAGCCTCGCATTCGTTTGTGTCACCAGCATTTGCAAAGAAAATGGGGATTCCACCCAAAGGATTGACTCAGTGTTTGGTAGTGAGTACCCCTACAGGAAGTGTAGTAGGTCTGAACTATATATATAAGCCTTGTCCAGTGACCATTGGTGAACATGAGTTGAATACTCACCTGATCGAGTTTGATATGTTCGATATGACCGACTTTGACGTGATTCTAAGGATGGACTGGTTGTTCACATATAGAGCTAGTGTGTTATGTGACAAAAGGTGATCATTTTCGGACCTCGTGATGAGGATGAGTTTGTCTTTAAAGGGGATAAGCCTAAGAAGTGTAAGAAACCCAAGAATGTTATCATATCAGCACTCCAGATGAAGAAACTGCTAGATAAAGGGTGTCAAGGCTACTTAGCATCTGTGATGGACACTGAGATAGAGATTAGGCCATTGACTGAGCTAGATGTGGTGAGGGAATTTCTCGATGTATTCTTGGATGACTTGACAGGTTTACCCCCAGACTGAGAGATAGAGTTTGTTATAGATCTACTCCCCAACTCGACACCAGTGTCAAAAGCCCCTTACCGCATGGTCCCCATAGAGTTGAAGGAGTTATAGGTGCAACTTTAGGATCTACTGAAGAAGGGATTCATTAGACCTAGTGTGTCTCCATGAGGAGCACCAGTATGAGGCTGTGCATTGATTACCGGGAGCTTAACAAGCTAACCATTAAGAATCGGTATCCATTGCCAAGGATAGATGATTTCTTTAATCAATTGTAGGGTGCTAAGGTATTCCCTAAGATTGACCTTAGATCGGGCTACCACCAGCTCAGGATCAAGGATAGTGATGTCAGCAAGACGGCCTTCAGATCAAGGTATGGACATTATAAGTTCTTAGTGTTGTCATATGGATTGACCAATGCACCAGCTGCATTTATAGATCTGATGAATCGTGTGTTCAGGATATCTTAGACAAGTTTGTGATTGTATTTATTGATGACATCTTGATTTACTCCAAGAGTGCAAAGGAACATGCTATTCATTTGAGGTTAGTACTACAACGTCTGAGAGAGAAGCAAATCTATGACAAATTTAGCAAGTGTGAGTTCTGCTATCACAGGTGGCATTTCTAAGCCACATTGTTTCAGACAAGGGTATAGAGGTTAACCTAAGCAAGGTGAAGGCAGCCCTAGAATGGGGGACTCCCAAGAATGTGGCAGACATACATAGTTTTTTAGGATTAGCCGGATACTACAGGAGGTTTATTGAGAACTTCTCCTGCATTGCTACCCAATAACCCGACCCACACGAAAGGGTGTGAAATTTGAGTAGTCTGATGCTTGTGAAAAGAGCTTCAAGGAGTTAAGGAAAAGATTGGTATTAGCTCCAGTTTGACTATTTCAACTAGTACAAGTGGTATGGTTGTGTATAGTGATGCCTCCAAACTGAGATTGGGTTGTGTATTAATACAGCACGGGAAGGTCATTGCTTATGTATCCCACCAGTTGAAGGATTATGAGAAGAACTACCCCCCTCATGATTTGGAGTTGGCAGCAGTGATTTTTACACTGAAAATCTGGAGACATTACTTTATAGTGAGAAGAGTGAGATATGCAGTGACCATAAGAGTCTCAAGTACTTCTTCACCCAGAAGGAGATCAATATGAGACAGAGGCGTTGGTTGGATTTGATGAAGTACTATGACTGTACTATCCACTATCACCCAAAAAAGGCCAATGTGGTAGCTGATGAACTTAGTCAAAAATCCCAATCATTGACTTTTGCATCACTGACCACCAATGAGCATCTCACAGAGGAGGCAAGGAAGCTGGATTTGGAGTTACTAGTGGAAGGTGTCACCTTGTCACTATCGGCATTGGTGGTATAACCTAGTCTGGTAGATAAGATCACTACAACTCAGGGTACTGATGCAGAGCTACAGAAGCTAATAGCAGAATGCAAGGAAGGAACCCAGAAAGACCCAGATTTCTCTATAACTAAAGGCAGGATTCTTAAGTTCAAAGGGAGGTTATGCATGCCTTGTGATGGTTATTTGAGAGACAGTTTTGAGAGAGGCCCACAGCTCTCCATTCTCCATTCACCCCAGCAACACCAAAATGTATAAGGATCTCAAGGGTTCCTACTAGTGGAAGGGAATGAAGAATGATGTGGCCACACATGTGCTTAGATGTCTCACATGCCAACAAGTCAAGGCTGAAAGACAAAGGCCCCATTGTTTATTCCAGTCACTACCTACTCCAGTGTGGAAATGGAAAAATATTACCATGGACTTTGTCACAGGCCTACCCCGCACTCAAAAGGGTATGGATACCATTTGGATAGTTGTGGGCGGCTTGACCAAGGGATCTCAGTTCATCCCAATCAAGGTCACATTTTCGCTGGACAAGTTAGCTAAGTTGTATATTGACAACATCATCCAGTTGCATAGTGTATCAGTTAGCATTATCTCAGATCAAGATCCCATGTGCACTTCCAAGTTCTGGACATGTGTGTAAAAGTCTACGGGCACACAGTTGAATTTCAGCATAGCATTTCACCCATAGACCGATGGTCAATTAGAGAGGACTATCCAGACACTGGAGGACCTACTTTGAGCATGTGCCTTAGATATGAGTTACAGTTGGGATGAGCACATTTCCCTTATTAAGTTCTCCTGCAACAATAGTTATTAAGCCACCATCAGAATGTCCCCATTTGAAGCATAGTATGGTAGAAAGTGCCTAACTCCACTCTATTGGGATGAGGTTGGTGAGCGGCATATTCTGGGTCCAGACTTGATACAGGCTACTAGTGAGAAGGTGAATGTGATCAAAGAGAGGATTAAAGTAGCTCAGTCTAGACAGAAGAGCTGTGCAGATGTCAGGAGGAAACATCTAAAATTTGGAGTTGGAGACAAGGTATTCTTGCAGATCTCCCCAATTAAAGGGGTAACGCGGTTCAAAAAGAAGGAAAAGCTTAGTCTGAGGTTTATGGGACCGTACGATGTATTGGAAAGGATTGGACAGGTAGCTTACCGGATAGCTTTACCACTAGAATTGGAGGGTACACATGATGTCTTCCATGTATCCATGTTAAGGAATTACATTCCCAACCCCACTCACGTCTTGGCTTATATACCCAATGAGTTGGATGAGGATTTTACCTACGTGGAGTATCTGGAGAAGATTGTTGACCGGAAGGACTATGTTCTTTGAAACCACACTATTTCCTTTACCAAAGTGAAATGGATGAACCACCCCAACAAGAAACATCCTGGGAATGGGAAGATGAGATGATGAAGCAGTATCTTGGATTGTTTGATTTATCAGGTAAGTTTAATTTTAAAGATGAAATTCTTGTAAGGTGGGGGCATGTTACACCAGTGCTTTGACCTATGACCCGGTCTAATTTGAGCTATTGTGATAGGTCTCAAACTGGAGATCGAAAGTATAGCCATGTTTTGACTCGTGGCCACCCATTGCCAAAGGGGAAGGGATGACCCAATATATTTGTGCATCACTTTCCAGTCCAACTTGAGGGGAATTATACCTTTCGATCCTAGATGGTTAGTGACCTGACACCCACACTTGAAACCCGACAAGTAACGAAATTATCGAAAGGCTATGAACATAGCCTAGGGAAACTAGTAGTGCAAGAACAATTAGAGGACATCAAGCAGTAAATACAGTAGATTGTCTTGACCACCAGAAAAAAGCCACTGGAAACAGCCTTGGCTTGAATCTGATGGGTGTTTTCAGTGATCAATCAGGTTGCTGGTTTGGCTCTGATACCCATGGGTCCCATCGCATGCATCATGGACAACTCTGGATGGTTCCAAATTCTCCCCCACTTCTTCCTCATGACATGAGCACTATACAGAATAAAGTAGTTGGGTCCACGTACCCCGAAAGTTGGATTAACCTGATCGAACCGAATAAGGTTCAGCCAAACAGGCCCTGAGGCCTTACTTAACTTATAAGTGAGAAATGAGGATTCATTTCCTCATTTCCCACTTATACAAATAGTGGGAAAGGAAAGGAGAAAAAGAAAAGGAGAGGGAGGAAGAGGAAGAAGAGGAAGAAGAGGAAGAAGGAGAGGAAGGACTCACCTTGGCTCCCAGATGCCACCTAGTTACTGGAATCCCTGTCGAAGGTAAGTGTAACCTCATCTACTACTCTCTCTCTTCATTTTGACCTAGGGCAAGCTAGGTATAGGAGTAATCTTGAGCCATAAACCATGTTGAGCTCGGGGATTGTATGTTTCACCTCCACAGTGCCATTGGTGAGCTAAAATCAAGTCCGGTGAGCTCCGACAACAAGATTGGCCAAATGACCAACTACAGTTTTGATCATTTCATCAACATATCTCCTAAATGGCTCAGTGGAATCAAGATTTTCTTATCTCATCGTGATGCTAGGAGCATCCCCCACAAACTCTATGGAACAAATCCCGATGGCTGGGCTTGAGATGGAAAGCCTTATTTCACTTGGGCAGTTTTGTACTACCACTGTAAATAAGCCACCAGAAACACTGGGTCTACTTTCGATGGGATATTTCTAGTGACTACCTGAGCCATATATGCTCTCTGTGATGTCCATTGGAAACTGCACTGATATTTCTGTTGGACAATGTCTGTTTCTAGTGACATTACTGTCACTAAGGGACTTTGACTATACCCATTGGGGGTGACCCATGTGGGCCCCTCCTGATGTTCCTGACACGTATTGACATTCAATTAACTTTGTGCCTAGGGCAGTGATGTGCATATACCCTAAGGCTGAAATTGAATCGGAAGATTGGTGGCCATACTTGAACCTTATTATACATAAGACTAATCAAGGCGAAGGATGGATTGATTTTGTTTTGATAATGTTTAATTATGTAGAATTGCTCACATGAATAGATCTTTACATGATTTCCTAATTTCTCAAATGATGATGGTATGCTATCATATGTTATATTTTTATTAAATTGATGGCAGGATCTGGTGTGGCCGAGGTGGTACCGGTACCGTGATCGCTACGTGTTTGAATATATGTATGAGATGGAATCTGGTGTAGTCGAGGTGGTACCGGTGCTATGATTGCCATATTTTTGTTGCATTCATGCATTAATCATATGCATTAGAGTTAGTTGTAATCATGGATTACACTTTGTGGCTGATGTGTTACAGGTATCATGTACTCTAGGACTGCATTTGAAAATGGTTGCGCTTCATGGTCGATGATTGGTACCAGTGTTGCATAGTCCATACTCAACTGTTATTATACATGCTAGATTAGGTAAATGGTCAGGGTTACACTTTGTGGCTGAGGGATTACTGGTATCATGTACCTCGGGACTGTACTTGGAGATGGATTACACTTTGTGGCCGATGTGTTATGAGTATCATGTAATTTATACTAACTATATCACTGTGAAGGCATGTAGAATGTTTGTGGTTAGGTATCACTCCCTATGCTATGAACCCTTGCAAACAGGGGGTAAGGTGTTGGATAACCAATTTGTTGTATGTTTAATATTCCTTTCCAGAATGCCACACCCGCAGTACGATGTGATTGTTACTAGAGGTGGGAACTTGTCTAGCATGGCTGATGATTGGTACCAGTGCCGTGATAGCTAGGAGGGTGTTATCAGTGGTTTACTAGGTGACCCATGGTCGCATACGGGGATAAGCAGGCTTCTAATCACAGCTAGGGTTTGTATCCCTGCGTAGTCGATGGTGGTTTTAAGATGAGGGATACAACCTAATGTGTCGTAGTAGCATTTACCACACTTAGTTTGTATTGTTAGGTGGATAATAAAATAAACGAATTGTATCATGAGCATCATGGACTATATGTTTAGTTTCTGTAATCATGTATCATAAATTACTTATACGACTGCTATGCTTGGATGTGTATGAACCCCAACCCTCACATAGACTATGTATGGTATATTTTGGAAATTATGTTTATAAGTCTTGGATAAATTGTAAAAGAATAACTTGGTTATGGATATTATTTTATCATTAGATATTTTTCTATTTTATTGATTATTCTGCTATTATACTCTGATTCCACTGCTATTGGTTGGTTTGTGGTGTGAGATTGTGAATTGTTAAGATACTACGATTGAAGATCCTGATAGGTTTGTAAGACGGGTAAGCATCTTACTCACACCTTCGGTATTCCTATATGGTAAGTTGGGTTTACTAGAAGTGGGGTGTGACATTTTCTTTCCAGTAATTAGAATTAGAGATGGCGTAGCACTCTTGGGTTCACTTCCTTTGAATTTTCAACCCATAGAGTCTATCCATTAGGCTCTAGTGATTTGTATTCAGAACCCCTTTTGAGGAATATTTCACAATTTATTCCCTCGTCCTTCAGAGGTTTTGATCGTTAAATAGTCCCTGGAGTAATTGGGGAAAGAGGAGAACCAAATTCCTAGTCGAAACTCTGTCCAATCAACATCTCTCAAGAAAAAGAAGTTGGAGGTCAAGACCATCTTCCCCTGAGCTAGGAGAATCCAAAAGATACTCCATGTCAGTGTTAATCACGGGTCCACCCCTCTCGACCCAAAATAGGGGTCAAGCTCAGATATAATTTCTTAACAAAATTAGCACAATGTAGACTTTATATTAACCTTGTTTTAGTATACATAGTTATTTAAATTCAGTCAATGTATATATGTGTGAAAACTTAGCCATACATACAAAATAGGAATAATTGTGGAAAATGTTCGTTCTTAAGCATCTAATAGGAAGACCGATTGAACTGGGTAGATTTGGTGCCTAACACCTTCCCAACTCTACAACCTGACACTTACCCTAAATCTCTAGACTAGACCAATTCTCAGGCTCACCTCAAAGTCTTCCTCAGCATTGCCAAGTCATGCCAACTAGCAGATAACCCGATGGGGCAAGCCTTCATGCATGGCAGATCGGCCTTCAGAAGTAAAGTAAGTGGAGATGTTGATAGTAAACCTATCAAAGCCCTATTATGATATTCTTTACTATCAGCATTTGTAAACTTTTGATGCCTTAATAGCCACCGAAACACATGTGGAGAATAGAATTTTAAGAGGGGCTCAGTATCAGAGGTCCTTCCAAGATGCAAGCAAGAATACCCGAGTCGGATGGGGAAAGGGTCCAAAAACTAATATGGTGAGTGCAATTCAGCAGTCAGTCTCACTAGCCATTCCTTCACAACCCTTTATAATACAAGTAGATGCACCAGCCCAAAAGGCCCCTCGTCCAAGAAGGTAGTTTTTTGATTTGGGAATGCCTGTAACAGCCACATATGAGAAGTCAAAGAAGTAACGATTGTTAGGGATAGTGGCTCCAAGAGTGATCAGCAACCCTCCTCCAGCTTGGTATAGGGATTATGAATATTGTGACTATTGCTTTATAGTTGTCCTTGTTGGCAACCCGGCCACGTGGTGCTGATGATGTGGTTAGTTTGAGTGACATGGATGAAAATGATGACATGGTAGTGTCCAATGTCACCGATGAGATAACAGAGCTGCTTGGTATATATGAAATGGTTTGATACATCCTTAGTATGTGGCATGGATTTCTGGGTCAAAACTGGTAAAATTAGCCTATTTATGCTCGGAGGCATTTTTGGTAATGAAAATGACATTTTTGAAAGATCGTTTCTTCATGAAAAATATAGATTGTAATTTATCTAGTCCAGTGCATCAGATTTTGTCGTATTCTGATATTGTATGAAGAAGTTAAGGCATTTGTGGTAGTCGAGGGTAGTTTCAGCATTGAAGATGAATTTTTTAAAGTGTTCTTTATATAACAATACGACAAAAATCCAATCTTTTTAACGGTTCTGATTTCATCGCATTCCGATTCTATATAAGAAAGATGCATCATTAGAAAGGTCTAGGGGCATTTTTATCTATTTACATGGCTAAGTCAGATGATTGAGTCTTCTGAAAAGTCGTAGAGCATCCAATTATGGTTCTAATGCACTTCGTTTCATCTTGATCAGATATCCTATAAAAAAGTTATAAGTGTTTCCGTAAAGCCTATGATGACTAGGTGTAAGTTGAGCAAAGAAGATGACTCTCCATCAGTTGACCACACCTCGTATAGGTCAATGATTGGTAGCCTATTATATCTGACAGCTAGTAGGCCTGACATCTTACAAGCTATGTGCATGGTAGCCAGATTCCAAGTAGGACCAAAAGAGGCACACGTGGCAGCAGTGAAGAGAATTTTTAGATATCTGAAAGGGACTAGTGAGTTTGGGTTATGGTATCCGAAGTTCAAGAACTTTAGTTTGTCAGCTTTTTCAGATGCAGATTGGGCTCGATGTGTGGATGATAGGAATTGGGCTCGATGTGTGGATGATAGGAAAAGTACCAGTGGTGGTGCATTCTATTTAGGGGGAAGCTTGGTGGCATGGCACGGTAAGAAGCAAGAGTCAGTCTCTCTTTCAACTGTAGAGGCAGAATACATTGCAGCTACATCTTTTGTTACACAAGTGTTGTGGATGAAGTGGATGTTGAAGGATCTGAGTGTGGAGGTTGAGTAGGCAGTGCCACTATATTGTGACAATACTAGTGCTAGCAACATCTCCAAGAACCTAGTGATGCATTCTAAAACGAAGCACATTGCAATCCGGTATCATTTCTTAAGAGACAAGGTGATGGAAGGTGAAGTAAGGATGGAGTTTGTTTCCACAACAGAGCAAGTGGCTGATATCTTTACAAAACCACTTCCTAAAGATCAGTTTGAGATCCTCAGATAGAAACTGGGAGTGGTGGTTCTTCCCAGGCACTAGGGGCATTGGGAGAGGGGGAGCAAGTTGCTTGATGTTGCTACCCCCATATTGGACTTAGGGGGAGTCCATTGGTTCTACCCTTTGTACTTTTTTTCAAAGGGGGAGAGAGTTACTCATCGGAGCTTTGAAGTGTATTAGTGATGAGGTGGTTGCCAACAACTCCAAAGAGGGAGCTTGTTGTTTTATGGTTGCTCTTGTTGGTAACCCAGCCACGTGGCAGTGATGACTTGGTCAGTTAGGGTGACATGGATGAAAATGATGACATGATAGTGTCCAGTGTCACCGATGAGATAATAGAGCCGCTTGGTATACATGGAATGGTTTGATACATCCTTAGTATGTGGTGCGGGTTTCTGGGTCAAAACTGGTAAAATTGGCCTATTTACTCTCATGGGCATTTTTTGTAGTGAAAATGATATTTTTGGAAGATCGTTTCTCATGAAAAATATAGATTGTAATTTATCTAGTCTAGTGCATCTAATTTTGTCGCATTTCGATACCATATGAAGAAGTTATGACATTTGTGGCAGTCGAGGGTAGTTTCGGCATTGAAGATGAATTTTTTAAAGGAAGTGTTCTCTATAACAATACGACAAAAATCCAATCTTTCCAACAGTTCTGATTTATCGCATTCCGATTCCGTATGAGAAAGATGCATCATTAGAAAGGTCTAGGGGTATTTTGGTCTTTTTACAAGGCTAAGTCAGATGATTGAGCCTTTTGAAAAGTAGTAGAGCGTCCAGTTACAGTTTCAACGCACATTGTTTCATCTCGATCGGATATCGTATGAAAAAGTTATAAGTGTTTCCGTAAAGTCGGTTCGAAAATCCAAACCGAAAATTCATCAGTATACCCTCGGTGTTAGGTGGATTTTTTGGAACTTATTTTTGAAATTTGAAGGTATTTTATGTAATTTTGAGATTTTAAAGGTCTTAGTTAATAAGGGGTGTTTAGCACAAGAAATATGAAGGCAGGGGCTTATGTATATATAAGAGAATCAGAGGGATCCTTAATACACAACTCAGATTGAATCATGTCGGTCAGTTTCAGATCTGACGGTTCGTGCAAGAGCTTGTGTTGAAGATGCTTACCCAAGGATTGTCATTGGTAGAGTGTATTAGATATGATGGTGTGGTGCCTCACCATATTGAGTCTTTTTTGTGTGTAGCACATGTGCATAGAATCTATAAAGAGATTTTTCATATCTTGATCTGAGCCAATCATATTAGATCGGTTCTGATCTAACTGTCAAGATTGATGAAGCTTTATTAAAGATAGCCGAAAGCGTACCGTGAAGCTTGCTACACCAATCAATCGGTGATCGACAATGCGTCTAACAATGTTAGCGCGTACGTCATGATGACGTCATAGAGATTCAAAACCTGTGGTTTAGATCTATTGTCCGTGAGATCTACGGCCAGATCTGCGCCTATATTGCGCGTGCTGTTGGTGTAGTCGACACCACCCCTACGAAGATTCTATTTCAGGTTATTTAATTGTTCTAAATTCAAATGGTCATATCTCTCTCATTTTAACTCGGATTTGGGTGAACCAAGTTGCTACTTCTTCGTTTTTCAAGCCCTACACTATGGAAGTAAGAAAAATGAGTTTTAAGTGAAGAAAGACTACGATTTTGGCAAGAGAAGCTTTTCCCTCTTTGTTGATCCTTGAATGAACATGAATACTTGATGATAAATGTTCTTAGGCCATTAAAGGAGATAAAAGAGGTGGTTGAGGAGTGTTAATGATACATTAACTCAAAACCAAGGAGGAAGAGAATAAAGCAAGGATGTATTTGCTTTGAATAGAAAGAAGCCAAGGAGAGAGAAGGTGTGAGCACCAAACTTGTCAGTACAAGTTTCTAGTCATCCCAGGCAATCGGTTGTGAGATTCTCTAACATTTGATTTACATTATATGCATGTATGTATGTTAGGGTTAGTTGTGGATGAATGTATACATGCTAGGTTAGTTGTGGATGAACTATAAGTATGCAATCTAGTTGTGGATGTATATGCTAGGCAGAGCTTGACTGTAGGGCATTGATATAAACCAAAATTTACTGTATTCTTTATTAAGTGCTTAGTGGGTGCTAAGCACTGGGAGTGGGTGCTACACATTGTACCTGCACTACGAGTGCCATCTCAGTTCCGCTTGAGCAAATTGGGTGTGGGTACTCCCGATTTGTGTGCAGTCAAAAGTAGTGTATTATGTAGGTACGAAGCCTTTACAGGCACTACTTCGAGGATGTAGGAAAATTGCCAAACCTCGTAAAAATCCTGTGTTATGGGTGCTTCTTGCTTGCATTTTATATTGAAGTGCATGGAATGTGGAATGGGTGTGCACATTTGGAAGTGCCTATGAGAGGCTGAGTGTGCATACGATTGTGTGCAAACAGGGATAAGTATATCAAGTTTTTCTTAATCACACATCAGACAGTTTTTTAGGGATCAAAATTCGACTCACTGATTCACGCCCCCTCTCAGTGAATGCAGGGTTACAACAATTGGTATCAGAGCCGATACACAGTGACAGTTTGATCGACAACTGAGTGATCTAGAGGCAGTGGCAGCGACAGTATAGCAGGTGAAGGTTATTCAGGACATACACCAAAGTTTTAATGGATCTGATTTTATCTTGTGGAAGAGGAGAATGTAGTCGTACCTAGGTTCACTAGGTTATGATGTTTGGGCATCAGTTCTGATTGGGTACACGAAACCTGAAGGAGGTCCGATTGACAATGAATCTAAGAAGGCTTATTGTTATAATCAGAAGGTTGTGAATGCAATATTCTCAGCATTGGATAAGAATGTGATGGCTAAGGTAATGGATTGTGACTCAGCCAAAGATATCTGGGGAAGACTGAAGAGTATTTATGAAGGAGATAAAAGGATAAGGAAAGCAAAGCCTCAGACCTTCAGAGGCCAGTTTGAAAGTCTACTAATGTAAGAGGGAGAGAATATTGACACTTATATGATCAGGGTAAATGAAGTGGTCAAATCCTAAGATCATTATGCCTAAGTATGACTTCAAGGTGTCAGCTATTGAAGAGGCAAAGGACCTAGACACTATCACTCTTGATCAAGTGCATGGCACTTTCACAGCTCTTGAAATGAGATGGTCAAAGGGCAAGTCCACTGACAAACAAGTTGCTTTCAAGGCAATGAAAAACTTAAAAATCAAGAAGAAAAAGAAGCAGTCTGTGAAGGATACCTATAGCTCGTATCTCCAGAAAGTTGAAAAAGGGAATAGGAAAATACAAGGACAAGTTGCCTTTCAAATGCTTCAACTGTGGAAGGGTTGGACATTTTGCAGCCAAGTGTCCTAACCAAAGAAAAATAGAAAGTGATGAAGATGAAAGTAAAAAAGAAAAGTTATTTCAAGGGAAAGAAGAAGTTCTTCTCAAACAGATACAAGAAAGGCAAGGACAAGAAGAAAAGTTTAGTTTTTAAGAAATGCTGTGACACATCTGATGAAGAGTTGAAAGAATCAATTAATGATGAAGATGATGAGGATATGTTCATGGTCTCAATATATGTGGAAGAAAACAAAGAAGATTCTTCTAGCACGGAATATTCTACAGAAGAAGAAGAGGAAGATGAAAAATCACATCTAGAGGCTGAACTCACAGTTGCTCTTAGAGAGCTTAAAGGAGAAAGGAAGAAAGTGAAAAAGGTCACTCAAGACCTTAAGGGGGAAGAATAATTAGTTTTTGAGTTGAGAGATCAAGCCAATAAGTTAAGGAAGACCTTAGATGACCTTGAGTATCAACTCTCACAGAAGACCATTGACTGCAACACTCTTGAGTTAGAGAAAGTGGCTTTGAAAGCACAACTAGAGGAGCAATATGAGATTCTTGCACAATTTGATGGTTATGTAGATTAGCTAGCCTTATTAAATGCTAAGGTTGAAGACTATGGGAGAACTGAGATTGAGAGAGAAGACTTAGAAAATAAAGATGTTGAAGATGACTCTACTCCAAAAGAGCATCCTAGCAATAAGAAGCTTAATGACATCATCAATGCTCAAATACTGACTCACATCAAGTTTGGGCTTAGATTTGTTGAGGAATCTTCCAAATATAATATGGCAAATGGTAAGGGAACAATACATAATCCTATCAAAGTCAATGAGAGGAATACTCAAAGAAGAAAGGCTCATGTTGCTACTACTGGCAATGTTAAGAGAGCAGTACAAAAAGATAGAGTGCATATTGGTCCAATCAGAAGAGGAAATCCTTCTTCAATCCATAAAACTAACCATGCTAGAAAACCACAGGTTGCAAGGCCAAGCAAGAGATCAAAGAGCTATGGATACAGTCAAGGTCCTCAACAGAGACCTAGAGAATTTGACAACTTTAGAGCTCCTTACAAATGGCAGATGGAACCTATGATGCAGAGGCACACCTTTCAAGGTTATTATTACAATTGCAGCACTTTTAGACACAAGATCTCAGATTACAAGTTCAACATTGGCCCAAGGAGTTATGTTGACAGAAATCATTTTGCACCCCTTATGGAGGAAACAGTTGAATGTTACAGATGCAACAACCTTGGACATATTACAAGGAATTGTGGAATTGTGTTTCCCCCACAAAGATAAGAGAATAGAGGTAAGCATAGAGTTTTCAGAAACATAGAAGATGACGAAATGGAGAGACAGTTCTCAAGACAGAAGAAAGCAAAAAAATCTCAATTTATCAAGAAAGCCTAGGTTCAGAGAGAGAAAGTAGAAGATGAAGAAGATGTAGCAGCATTTGTTATTCATAAAGATTTTAAGGCTTAAGGAGACTCTACTCCATGGATTCTTGATAGTGGTTGCTCAAGCCATATGAAAGGAGATAAGGAAAGGTTTGAAGAATTACATGACTATGAATGTGGATCTGTGAAGTTTGGCAACAACAATGGTGCCAGAATTACAGGGAAGGGGTCCATAATTCTGAACCATGGGAAGGTGAAACCCCTTGATGTCTTGTATGTTGAAGGGCTCAAACATAATCTTCTCAGTATTAGTAAAATTTGTGACAAAGGGCATGAAGTAACTTTCACTAGTTAAGGGAGTGAGATAAGAAGATCAAGCAGTGGAAAGGTTGTAGCTACTAAACAGAGAACTTCAGGGAACTTGTACACCTTAACAGAGTTAGAGAAAGATTCTTGCATGGTCAGCATAGATGAGGAGACATGGTTGTGGCACAGAAGACTTGGGCATATTGGTTTTAAGAACCTTGCCAAGATTTCTTCGAAGAAGGCAGTGAGAGATATTCCTAAGTTGAAGAAGCTCTCCAATCCTATATGTGCATCTTGTCAGAAGGGAAAGCAAACCAGAATCTCCTACAAGTTTGAGGAGTACTATTCCAGTTCACTATTGGAGTTGATTCACACTGACCTATGTGGTCTTATGAGGACACCTAGCACTTCAGGAGAGAGATACATCATATTGTTTGTTGATGATCATTCAAGAATGGTGTGGGTGTTGTTCTTGAAACATAAGTTAGACAGGGAAGAAGATAAAGTGTCTAAGACCTGACAGAGGAGGTGAGTACAGTTGGGATGATTTTGAAGAATACTACTATGAGCATGGTACCAGGAAATAAACTTCAGCCCCAAGAACACCCCAACAGAATGGTGTTGCAAAGAGAAAGAGTAGAACAGTGCAAAACATGGCTAGAACAATGTTGGCAGAGAATGACATGAGTAAAAAGTTTTGGAAGGAGGCAGTTCTAACTACAGTGTACATCCATAATAGATGTATGTTGAGACCTCATGAAAGCAAGACTCCCTATGAAATCTGGTTTGGACGAAGGGCTACAACAAGGCACTTCAAGGTCTTTGGTAGCATGTTTTACATTAAGAACACAACCCAAGATTTGGGTAAGTTTGATGATAGGGCTGATGATGGTATATTTTTAGGCTATTCTACTTCAATTAAGGCCTATAGATGCTACAACAACAGACTTGAAAAAATTGTAGAGAGTACTGATGTCACAGTTGATGAAAAAAGGAATATTCCTTCAGACTCAAGAAATGAACTTCCATAATTTGAAGATCTTAATGATGAGAATGATCTAGTTGATACTAGAACCAAAAGTAGTGTATTAAGTAGGTACGAAGCCTTTACAAGCATTACTTCGGGGATGTCGGTAAATTGCCAAACCTCGTAAAAACCCTGTGTTGTGGATGCTTGTAGCTTGCATTTTATATTGAAGTGAGTGGAATGTGAAATGGATGTGCACACTTGGAAGTGCCTATGAGAGGTTGAGTGTGCATACGACTATGTGCAAACAGGGATAGGTATATCAGGTTTTTTTTAGCCACACATCAGATAATTTTTTAGGGATCGGAATTAGACTCACTGATTCACCCGCCCTCTCAGTGACTGCAGGGTTACAACAATCGGTATCAGAGCCGATACTCAGTGATAGTTTGATCAACATCTGAGTGATCTAGAGGCATTGATAGTGATAGTATGGCAGGTGAAGGTTATTCAGGACATGCACCAAAGATTTAATGGATCTGATTTTATCTTGTGGAAGAGGAGAATGTAGTCGTACCTAGGTTCACTAGGTTATGATGTTTGGGCATCAGTTCTAATTGGGTACACAGAACCTAAAGGAGGTCTGGTTGGTAATGAATCTAAGAAGGCTTATTGTTACAATCAGAAGGTTGTGAATGCAATATTCTCAGCATTGGATAAGAGTGTGATGGCTAATGTAATGGATTGTGACTCAACCAAGGATATCTGGGGAAGACTAAAGAGCATTTATGAAGGAGATAAAAAGATAAGGAAAGCAAAGCCTCAGACCTTCAGAGGCCAGTTTGAAAGTCTACTAATGTAAGAGGGAGAGAATATTGACACTTATATGATCAGGGTAAATGAAGTGGCCAAATCCTGAGATCTTTGTGCCCAAGTATGACTCCAAGGTGTCAGCTATTGAAGAGGTAAAGGACCTAGACACTATCACTCTTGATCAAGTGCATGGCACTTTCACAACTCTTGAAATGAGATGGAAAAAGGGCAAGTCCACTGACAAACAAGCTGCTTTCAAGGCAATAAAAAACTTAAAAATTAAGGAGAAGAAGAAGTAGTCTGTGGAGGATACGGATGAGACTGAAGATGAGGTTACAGCTCATTTCACTAGAAAATTGAAAAAGGGAACAGGAAAATACAAGGACAAGTTGCCTTTCAAATGCTTTAACTGTGGAAGGGTTGGACATTTTACAACCAAGTGTCCTAACCAAAGAAAAATAGAAAGTGATGAAGATGAAAGTGAAAAGAAAAGTTATTTCAAGGGAAAGAAGAAGTTCTTCTCAAACAGATACAAGAAAGGCAAGGACAAGAAGAAAGTTTAGTTTCTAAGAAATGTTGTGACACATCTGATGAAGAGTTTGCAAAATCATTTAATGATGAAGATGATAAGGCTATGTTCATAGTCTCAATATATGTGGAAGAAAACAAAAAAGATTCTTCTAGCAAGGAAGATTCTACAGAAGACGAAGAGGAAGATAAAAAATCACATCTAGAGGCTGAACTTATAGTTGCCCTTAGAGAGCTTAAAAGAGAAAGGAAGAAAGTGAAAAAGGTCACTCAAGACCTTAAGGGGCAAGAACAATTGGTTCTTGAGTTGAGAGATCATGCCAATAAGTCAAGGAAGACCTTAGATGATCTTGAGTATCAACTCTCACAGAAGACCATTGACTGCAACACTCTTGAGTTAGAGAAAGTGGCTTTGAAAGCACAACTAGAGGAGCAATATGAGATTCTTGCACAATTTGATGGTTATGCAGATAAGCTAGCCTTATTAAAGGCTAAGGTTGAAGACTATGGGAGAACTGAGATTGAGAGAGAAGACTTAGAAAATAAAGATGTTGAAGATGACTCTACTCCAAAAGAGCATCCTAGCAGTAAGAAACTTAATGACATCATCAATGCTCAAATACTGACTCACATCAAGTTTAGGCTTGGATTTGTTGAGGAATCTTCCAAAAATTCCAAGGCAAATGGTATGGGAACAGTACATAATCCTATCAAAGTCAATAACAAGAATACTCAAAGAAGAAATGCACATGTTGCATTTGCTAGCAATGTCAAGAGAGCAGTACAAAAAGATAGAGTGCAGACTGGTCCAATCAGAAGAGGAAATCCTTCTATATTCCATAAGACTAACCATGCTAGAAAACCACAATTGGCAAGGCCAAGCAAGAGATCAAAGAGCTATGGACACAGTCAAGGTCCTCAACAGAGGCCCAGAGCATTTGACAATCTTTAGAGCTCTTTACAAATGGCAGATGGAACCTATGATGCAGAGGCACACCTTTCAAGGTTATTATTACAAATGCGACACTTTTGGACATAAGATCTCAGATTGTAAGTTCAACATTGGTCTAAGGAGTTATGTTGACAGAAATCATTTTGCACCCTTATGGGGGAAACAGTTAAATGTTACAGATGCAACAACCTTGGACATATTGCAAGGAATTGTAGAACTGTTTTTGCCCCACAAAGATAAAAGAATAGAGGTAAGAAGAGAGTTTTCAAAAACACAGAAGATGATGAGATGGAGAGACAGTTCTCAAGACATAAGAAGCAACGAAATCTCAATCTATCTAGAAAGTCTGGGTTCAGAGAGAGAAAGTAGAAGATGAAGAAGATACAATAGTATTTGTTATTCATAGAGCTTTTAAGGATCAAGGAGACTTTACTCCATGGATTCTTCATAGTGGTTGCTCAAGCCATATGAAAGGAGATAAGGGAAGGTTTGAAAAATTACATGACTATGAAGGTGGATCTGTGAAGTTTGGCAACAACAATGGTGCCAGAATTATAGGGAAGGGGTCCATAATTCTGAACCATGGGACGGTGAAACCCCTTGATGTCTTGTATGTTGAAGGCTCAAACACAATCTTCTCAGTATTAGTAAAATTTGTGACAAAGTGCATGAAGTAACTTTCACTAGTAAAGAGTCTGAGATAAGAAGATCAAGCAGTGGAAAGGTTGTAGCTACTGGACAGAGAACTTCAGGGAACCTGTACACCTTAATAGAGTTAGAGAAAGATTCTTGCATTGTCAGCATAGATGAAGAGACATGGTTGTAGCACAGAAGACTTGGGCATATTGGTTTTAAGAACCTTGCCAAGATTTCTTCGAAGAAGGTAGTGAGAGATGTTTCTGAGTTGAAGAAGCTCTCCAATCCTATATGTGCATCTTGTCAGAAGGGAAAGCAAACTAGAATCTCCTACAAGTTTAAGGAGTACTATTCCAGTTCACTATTGGAGTTGATTCACACTGACCTATTTGGTCTTATGAGGACACCTAGCACTTCAGGAAAGAGATACATCATATTGTTTGTTGATAATCATTCAAGAATGGTGTGGGTGATGTTCTTGAAACATAAGTCAGAGGCTTTAGAAAAATTTATGATCTTTAAGAAGCACGTTGAGAATCAGACAGGGAAGAAGATAAAGTATCTAAGATCTGACAGAGGAGGTGAGTATAGTTGGGATGATTTTGAAGAATACTGCTATGAACATGGTATCAGAAAACAAACTTCAGCTCCAAGAACACCCCAACAGAATGGTGTTGTAGAGAGAAAGAATAGAACAGTGCAAAACATGGCTAGAACAATGTTGGCAGAGAATAACATGGGTAAAAAGTTTTGGAAGGAGGCAGTTCTAACTGCAGTATACATCCATAATAGATGTATGTTGAGACCTCATGAAAGCAAGACTCCCTATGAAATCTGGTTTGGAAGAAGGGCTACAGCAAGACACTTCAAGGTCTTTGGTAGCATGTGTTACATTAAGAACACAACCCAAGATTTGGGTAAGTTTGATGATAGGGCTGATGATGGTATATTTTTAGGCTATTCTACTTCAATTAAGGCCTATAGATGCTACAACAACAGACTTGAAAAAATTGTAGAGAGTACTGATGTCACAGTTGATGAAAAAAGGAATATTCCTTCAGGCTCAAGAAATAAACTTCCATAATTTGAAGATCTTAATGATGAGAATGATCTGGTTGATAATAGGCCCAAAAGCAAAGATGAGGTTGATGTTGAATAGGCTGAGATAGATTCAGATGAGCCAAAGATACACACCAGAGTTGATCAACAAGGAACAGATGAGTTAATCATTGGTGACCCCATTGTAGGTGTTCAGACTAGAAGGATGATGACAACACCTACTCTCTTCTTTCAAAGATTGAACCAAAAACTGTTGATGAGGTAAGCAATGATGAGAGTTGGATGAAGGCCATGAATGAAGAACTTGAGCAAATAGAGAGGAATCATACTTGGGATCTGGCCAGTTGACAAGAATGTGATTGGAACTAGATGAGTTTTCAGAAACAAACTCAATGAAGATGGTCAAGTGGTGAGGAACAATGCAAGACTTGCATGCAAGGGATATGCTCAAGTGGATGGCATTGATTTTAAGGAAACTTTTTCTCCAGTGGCAAGACTTGAGGCTATTAGAATGTTCTTGGCTTTGTCAGTGTACAAGGGGTTCAAGGTCGATCAAATGGATGTCAAATCAACTTTTCTAAATGAAAACTTGGAGGAGGAGGTTTACATAGAGTAGCCTGATGGGTTTCAGCTGACTGAGGACCCCACTCTTGTGTGCAGATTGAAGAAGGCATTGTATGGCTTGAAACAAGCTCCAAGGGTATGGTACTCCAGATTAGACTCTTACTTGTGCAAGTTGGGTTTCAAGAAAGGCTTAGAGGATAGTAATCTCTACATCAGAACTGAAGAATGTAGTCATCTTGTGGTGGTTGTGTATGTAGATGATGTCATATTTGGGGTCCAAAATGATAAGTTATGCCGAGATTTTGCAATGAGGATGCAAGATGAGTTTGAGATGTCCATGTTGGGTGAACTATTATTCTTCTTGGGTTTGCAAATCAGTCAAAAGAAGGAAGGTATCTTCATATCTCAGTCCAAGTATGTGAGGGAGATGTTGAAGAGATTCACCATGGAGGATTGCAAGTCAGTTAGTATACCTATGATGACTGGGTGTAAGTTGAGCAAGGAAGATGACTCTCCATCAGTTAACCACACCTCGTATATGTCAATGATTGGTAGCCAATTATATCTGATAGCTAGTAGGCCTGACATCTTATAACTGTGTGCATGGTAGCCAGATTCCAAGCAGGACCAAAAGTGACACACGTGGCTGCAGTGAAGAGAATTTTCAGATATCTGAAAGGGACTAGTGAGTTTGGGTTATGGTATCCAAAGATCAAGAACTTTAGTTTGTCGGCTTTTTAGATGCAGATTGGGCTCGATGTGTGGATGACAGGAAAAGTACCAGTGGTGGTGCATTCTATTTATGGAGTAGCTTTGTGGCATGGCATAGTAAGAAGCAGGAGTCAGTCTCTCTTTCAACTGCAGAGGCAGAATACATTGCAGCTACATCTTGTTGTACACAAGTGTTGTGGATGATGCAGATGTTGAAGGATCGGAGTGTGGAGGTTGAGCAGGCAGTGCCACTATATTGTGACAATACTAGCGCTATCAACATTTCCAAGAACCTGGTGATGCATTCTAGAATGAAGCACATTGCTATCCGGTATCATTTCTTAAGAGACAAGGTGATGGAAGGTGAAGTAAGGATGGAATTTGTTTCCACAACAGAGCAAGTGGCTGATATCTTTACTAAACCATTTCCTAAAGATCAATTTGAGTTCCTCAGACAGAAATTGGGAGTGGTGGTTCTTCCCAAGCACTAGGGGCATTGGGAGAGGGGGAGCAAGTTGCTTGATGTTGCTACCCCCATATTGGACTCAGGGGGAGTCCATTGGTTCTACCCTTTGTACTTGTTGTCAAACGGGGAAAGAGTTACTCATTGGAGCTTTGGAGTGTATTACTGATGAGGTGGTTGCTAACAACTCCAAAAGGGGAGATTGTTGTTTCATGGTTGTTCTTGATGGTAACCCAGTGACGTGGTGGTGATGACGTGGTTAGTTTGGATGACATGGATGAAAATGATGACATGGTAGTGTCCAGTGTCACCGATGAGATAATAGAGCTGCTTGGTATACATGGAATAGTATTGATACATCCTTAGTATGTGGTGTGGGTTTCTAGTTCAAAACTAGCAAAATTGGCCTATTTACGCTCAGGGGCATTTTTGGTGGTGAAAATGATATTTTTGGAAGATTGTTTCTCATGAAAAATGTAGATTGTAATTTATCTAGTCAAGTGCATCTGATTTTGTCGCATTCCGATATCGTATGAAGAAGTTACAACATTTGTGGCTGTCAAGGGAAATTTCGGCATTGAAGATGAATTTTTTAGAGAAAGTGTTCTTTATGTAACAATACGACAAAAATTCAATCTTTCCAACAATTCTGATTTATCGCATTCCGATTCTGTATGAGAAAGATGCATCATTAGAAAGGTCTAGGGGTATTTTGGTCTTTTTATATGGCTGAATTAGATGATTGAGTCTTCTGAAAAGTAGTACAGCGTCTAGCTACGGTTTGAGTGCATATTGTTTCATCTCGATCGGATATCGTATGAAAAAGTTATAAGTGTTTCCGTAAAGCTGGTTCGAAAATCCAAACCGAAAATTCATTAGTATACTCTCGGTGTTGGGTGCATTTTTTGGAATTTATTTTTGAAATTTGAAGGGCTTTTATGTAATTTTGAGATTTTGAAGGTCTTAGTTAATAAGGGGTGTTTAGCATTAGAAATATGAAAGCAAGGGCTTATGTATATATAAGAGAATCAGAGGGATCCTTAATACACGGCTCAGATTGAGCCACGTCGGTCAGATTCAGATCTGATGGTTCGTGCAAGAGCTTGCGTTGGAGATGCTTACCTGAGGCTTGTCATTGGTGGAGTGTATTAGATATAATGGTGTGGCGTCTCACCGTATTGAGTCTTGATTGTGTGTAGCGCATGTGCATAGAATCTATAAAGAGATTCTCCATATCTTAATCTGAGCCAATCATATCAAATCGGTTCTGATCTAACGGTTAAGATCAGTGGAGCTTTATTAAAGTTAGCCGATAGCGTACCGTGAAACTCGCTACACCAACCAATCAGTGATCGACAACATGTCTGATAATGTCAGTGCATACGTCATGATGATGTCATAGAGATTCAAAACCTATGGTTTAGATCTATTGTCCATTTGTTTAATCAGATAGCCCAGATTAAGAGATACCGTTTGATGAGACCTACGGCCAGATCTGTGCCTTTTTTGCACACACCGCCGGTGTAGCCTACACCACCCCTACGAAGATTCTATTTCAGGCTATTTCATTGCTCTAACTTCAAATGGTCATATCTCCCTCATGTTAACTCGGATTTGGGTGAACCAAGTTGCTACTTCTTCATTTTTTTCAATACCTACACTATGGAAGCAAGAAAAATGATTTTTGAGTGAAGGAAGACTACGATTTTGGCAAGAGAAGCTTCCCCCTCTTTATTGGTCCTTGAATGAACATGAATTCTTGATGATAAATGTTCTTAGGCCATTAAAGGAGGTAAAAGAGGTGGTTGAGGTGTGTTAATGATACATTAACTCAAAGCCAAGGAGGAAGAGAATAAAACAAGGATGTATTTGCTTTGAAGAGCAAGAAGCCAAGGAGAGAGAAGGTGTGAGCACCAAACTTGTCAGTACAAGTTTCCAGTCATCCCAGGCAATCAGTTGTGAGATTCTCTAACCTTTGATTTACATTATATGCATGTATATATGTTAGGGTTAGTTGTGAATGAATGTATATATATTAGGTTAGTTGTGGATGAACTGTAATCATGCTAGCTAGTTGTGGATGTATATGCTAGGCAGAGCTTGACTGTAGGGCATTGATATAAGCCCAAATTTACTGTATTCTTTATTGAGTGCTTAGTGGGTGCTAAGCACTGGGAGTGGGTGCTCCCGTGTAGTGGGTGCTACACATTGTACCGGCACTGCGAGTGCCATCTCAGCTTTGACTTGTGAAAATTGGGTGTGGGTGCTCTTGACTGTGGGTGCAGTCAAAAGTAGTGTATTGAGTAGGTACGAAGCCATTACAGGTACTACTCCGGGGATGTAGGCAAATTGCCAAACCTCATAAAAATCCTGTGTTTTGGGTGCTTGTTGTTTGCATTTTATATTAAAGTGTGTGGAATGTGGAATGGATGTGCACACTTGGAAGTGCCTATGAGAGGCTGAGTGCGCATACGACTGTGTGCAAACAGGGATAGGTATATCAGATTTTTCTTGGCCAGACATCAGACAATTTTTGGGGGATCAAAATTAGACTCACTGATTCATCCCCCCTCTCAGTGACTGTCAGGTTACAATAGTGCCTACCATTCTTAGAAGGGGCACAGCACTGAAAGATGCATAGGTCTGCAACATACGATTCAGGACTTGGTAGACAATGGAACCATTGAGGTTAAGGTTAAGTAGCCTCCCAATGTCAATACCAATCCACTCCCTAATCATGTGAACAATCTAGATGAAGAAACTACAGAGAGTGATCCCACTCAACTCATTGTACCTAGAGTTTGGAAGAATCATATAAATGCCTAAGCTTATAGGAAAATCATGAGTCAAAGGGCTAGAATCATAAGGACTCCCATAAGGAGAGAATCATCAGAAGAAGAATCAGAAAATCAAACACCCGCCGTTTATCCTTCCTCATCAATAGAAGGGTCTACATCACCACATAACCACCCCCACCATACCTTGCACCTTCACCATATTATTAGCCTCCACCATATCATCAACCTTTCCCCCACCATCAAAGTGGTGGAACCTCTTCATCCTGTCATCCCCAATCTTTATATCCTACCTCCCATATCACTTCATCTTTATACCATATCCCTCATCACCCTCATACCAATCCCATTCTCAAGGTTCAGTGTATTACCCAAAGGAAGGATGGACTAACGGGTACGATTGGAAGGATATGCTTACACTACTGGATTCCCCTAAAATGACCTCATCAATAGGGTTAGTGAATGCATTGGGGGAAGACCAAGAAAGTGATCCCACTTCTCTACTTGAGCCCGTTATATCTTTAGAGGACAATCCAGATGTAACTAAAGAGCAGTAACTGCATTGGCCATAGGGGAACAGGTTAAGGAACACATCTCCCTAATCCATCTAGGGAGTGACATAGAGGATGATGAGTCAAGACTGGTCCAACTTTGAGCTATTGATGTCAAGGCCATCCCTATGAAAATCTTCCAGTCCATACACTCTAAATACTATGAACATTTGGATGCCGAAGAATTTGATGGTCCAGAAGAATCTAATGAAGAACCAAGTGAGGGGGAAATCAATGAAGAAGATGATGAGGATGGGAATGAAGATGAGAAGGATGGAGATGTCTCTGAGTCTCAAAAATATGATGAGTATCTAGACTGGGATGACTACCTAGGGCCTAGGTGCGATGATTATGATGATGAGTCAGAATACTACTTGCCAAAACATCTGACATATTTCTCAGTCTATGCTATTGGTGGTGATGATTTAATAGCTGATCTGATAGGTGGCATTTACCCTTCCCTCTGCATGGGAGGAGATGATTCTATGTCAGATTCAAAAAGTGATGAAGGATCTAGAGAGCCGATGCAAGTTTATTTGGATGAACCCGAATTCCCATTAGAGATGGAGGAAAAGCTGTGTGAAGTATACTCCAACACATTGAGAATATAGGAGAGGGTGGAAGAAATTGACAACATGCTAGGTGAAGTAACTATCAATGACCGTTACTACCGTGAGCAGTTGGATGATCTGGAAGAAATAGGGCCAGATGACACTTTCGCAGAGGCGGTAGATGCTGCATTCCAATAGCTTTCTAATGCAGCCAAAAAGCTATGAGCCAAGGCTGTGGATATTTGTGGAGGACCTCAACTTCCCACCCCAAGCAGGGAAGCAGAATCAAAAGAAGAAGATGATTCTATGGTAGGGATAATCATCATAACAAACAGTGATGATGAAGACTACTATCCCATAGAGATTATTATAAAGAAACCTATCGACGTGATGGAAACTAGAAGTAGGAAAGACTGCAAGGGCAAGGCTCTAGCAGTAGAACAGCCAAGGGCTATTGAGGTTGAAACTAGTAGCTTGAAGAAAGAATCGGAGAACCCAGTCTTGGCTCAACTCAAGAAGTCCCAAGCAAACATCTCAATTTAGGGATTGTTGATGGCATCCCCCACACACTATGAAGCAGTCTTGAAATCTCTCACTAATGTGCAAGTGCCTATCGAGATAAATCTGGCACATCTGGCACATATAGTAGGGGTAACATATGCGGTACAATCCTTGATGTATTCAGAATCAGAGCTTCTCAAATGAGCCCAGCACAATCGAGCTCTCCACATCACAGTAGAATGCCTTAACAAAGTGGTTTCCTAGTTCTTGTTGACAATGGGTCTGCTTTGAATACCCCCAGGTTGGCAAAGAATATTGGCATAAACCTGGAAGAAATGAGGCCGACAACCCAAATCATATGGGTATATGACAATACCAAGAGGAAGATCATTGGCATCATTACCCTTGCCGTAAAAATCGGCCCGGTGAAGTTTGATATTGATTTCTAAGTCATTGATATACCAGCAGCCTTTAACATACTCTTGGGAAGGCCTTGGTTGCATCCTAGGAAGGTGGTGTCCTCTAGTCTCCATCAAAAAATAGAGTTCATTCATGAGGAAAGGTGGTCATAGTAGTCGGAGATCCTGAAGTGGTTTTGAATTAGATACAACTTGTGCAACCATTTCCAAAGAAGGGCCAAAGGAGGAAGTCCCAGCTAACTATGAAGCCATCTGGAGTTCGCCAGTGAATCAGATGATGAAGAATGTGTAATATTTTCCTGGCATGGGACTGGGGAAATATCATCAAAGAGTTCCAAAGCAGCCTAGTTTGGCGGTGAACAAAGGAAAGAATGGTCTTGGATAGACTCCTCCAACCGCCAAAGGGTGGATGACTAGGAAGATCTCAGTCTCTTACTACCCTACTCTTAATGGGTATTTTGTAAAAGAAGGAGAGGATTTTCCCTTTTGTGGAAATTGGAGCCATGGTTTGATGAAACCGTAGCAAAGATGCAACTAGGATTTGAAGTGTTTTATCAAGACGAGTTTGACTGGGTGACTCATGAAGTGGAACAACAAAAGATGTTAGTCAATGAAAGTGACCAAGATACTTGCATCACTGGGATAGTAGAAACTGCACTAATTGAGACTGGGTCTTCCTCTGGTGATCCTACAACATTGATCTAATGAAAGGAGGCACCAAGTCCTCGAGTTCTCCTGAAGAGAGAATGGGAGAAGAAGATAAGGCTCACCTAGAGTCTATCTCTTCCCATTGATTTGAAAGGCTTCATTTTCTCCCTCCTATGAGAACAAAGAACTTCAGAGCTACATGAGCTTAAGCCTCAACCTTTCAGAGGAAGAAGTGTGTATGCAAATCAAATAAAAGCACAGAGAATGATGGTCTATATGTACGGTGGCTGAACCAATTGCAATGGGAAGTCTCATGAAGGTTGTCAAAGATGTGATCGAGGCACCAGGATGGCATCCCTCAATAGGTTGAAAAAGATAGACTTCATAGAAAAGGGATTGAGCAGTCTTCACTAAACTTCACCTCTCAGAAAGTTCGGCTTTCGAGAGCATGAGATTGACCAGTTGTCATTCGTGAAGAAGCGGGCACCTATCCAGAAGGACCATTGCGCCATTGAAAAAGTTGCAGCAACTTTCTCAGAAGGAGAAGTAGGCCCTTTGCCATACCTCCTCATCCATCAAGCTACTGAACCGCTCCTGAACAGGACAAGCATTGGAGAAAACTTCAAGTTTGCTCATACTATTGAGTCAACCAGCCTAAATACCCATAACAAAAGCATAAAACCATTTATCAAGTCTATAATCCAGTCTGCAATTTATGATTTTGTGTCAACCTCCCCGCTTGAGGAGAGTCTAGAGTCCTTGTATGTCGAGTCTATTACTCCTCTCAAGAATGAAATTTCTGATTCCGTGTATGACTTGCCTCCTTTTTCTAATGATGATCTTAATAAATACCAAGAATTAATAAAACAAAGTAAACCAAAGAAAGCCCAACCCATCCGTGAGGATACTTGGGTTATTAATCTAGGAACTGGCCAATGCCTTCGAGAGGTAAAAATTGGCACTACCCTTGATGACGAAGAAGCGGAACAAATGATTTGTCTTCTGAAAGAATTCGCCGAGGTCTTTACTTGGTCTTATGAGGATATGCTTAGTATCAAACCCAACATCATGCAGCATCAATTGCCGACTTATTCTGGGGCTAAACTGGTAAAACAGAAGCTCTAAAGAATGCGGCTAGAATGGAGTGAAAAGATTAGAGAAAAAGTTGTGAAACAGTGGAATGTAAGGTTTCTACAAGTGGTGAAGTAACCCCAATGGTTGGCCAACATCGTGCCCATACCAAAAAAAGATGGCAAGGTTCACATGTGCGTGGACTTCTGAGATCTTAACAAAGTAAGCCCTAAAGATGATTTCCCATTGCCTCACATTGATGTATTGGTGGACAACATGGTAGGGCATGATTTTTTATCATTCATGGATGGATTCTCAGGATACAACCAAATAAGCATGCACCCCAAAGATCGTGAGAAGATAGCCTTCATCACTCAATGGGGAACCTTTTGTTACAAGGTGATGTCTTTTGGGCTAAAGAACGCCAGGGTAACTTATCAGAGAGCAGCTATGGCCATATTTCATGACATAATGAACAAAGATGTGGAAGTCTATATGGACGACACAATAGTAAAGTCAAAAGATCGACAGGGGCATATTCCCATGCTAAGGCATTTCTTTGAAAGAATCAAGAAGTATCAGTTGAAGTTGAACCCTTAGAAGTTTGTACTTGGGGCAGTAGTAGGAAAGTTGTTAGGTTTCTTAGTTAGTGAAAGAGGTATTGAAGTCGACCCTATCAAAATCAAGGCAATTCAAGAAATTCCCCCACCTCAGACGGAGAAGCAAATACGAGGATTTTTGGGTCACATCTAGTATATTAGCAGGTTCATAGCTTAGTTGACTACAATCTATGAACCAATTTTCAAGCTACTGAAGAAGGATCAGCCCACGGAATGGAATGACCAATGTCGACAAGCTTTTGACAAACTCAAGGGATACCTCATGAACCCACTAGTATTGACACCGCCAATGGAAGGAGATCCGCTTCTGTTGTATCTGTCTGTAGGAGAATACTCCATGGGTTCTTTGCTAGCACAGAAGGAGACAAAAGAAGGGGTAGAGCATGCCATATATTATCTCAGCAAGAAGTTCCTGGAGTATGAGATGCGGTATACATCTTTGGAAAGAACTTGTGTTGCACTAATTTGGGCAACGAAAAGGTTGCAACACTACATGGTTTCTTATCTAATGCAATTGATTGCATGAATGGATCCCATCAAATATCTCTTCAAGAAACCAGCCTTAACTGAAAGGAGAGTGGGTAAAGGCCAGACATGATGAGCTCAACTTTCTCGATGAAAGGTGCATGAAAGCTATGAATAATCTGAAGAAATATCAATTGAGAACAGCTCAAGCCTTCAACAAGAACATGAAGCCCAATCATATTGAGGTGGGTGAACTTGTTCTTTAGGAACAGAGAGCCCTAATTCATGACCCAAGAGGAAAATTTAGGCTCAACTGGAGTGGCCCATTCAATGTCAAAGAAATTCTACCAGGTAAAGCTGTGAAACTTATAGACCACAACGGCAAAGAAATACCTGGACTTGTCAACATGGATCAACTCAAGAAATATTATGTCTGAAAGGGCGAATAGCCTAAACTATATCTGACCTGATTCCTTTCGAGGGATACGTAGGCAACTTGACATATGCAAGTGCGTTCTCAACCATCTAAAGCCAGTAAATTGGTTCCTTGATTAATAATCAAAATATCTTAAAAGATCATCATATTTTGTGTCCCCCAAGAATCGCCATTTGGCATGAAAGGCCATTAGGTATCTGTCATCCACCCATTGGTCCGTCACTTCTTATCCAGGATTCTATCCCCCAAGAATCACCATTTGGCATGCAAGGCGATTAGGTATCTATCATTCACCTATGGCCAGTCCACCCTTAGCTAGGATTCTATCCCCAAAAAATAAAATTGCCAACCAACACTAGTTTATTAAGGCCAGTTTATTCTCTACCCCTGATTAGTAAAAAAGAAAGAGCTTGATGCAACAGTGGTAAAGGTTGGTTTCAATCATTATCTAATGAGTAATGCTTTGATAAATCATCATATCACTTTGTTTGTGTTGGTTTCTGTGAGAGTAGTGGCCGGAGGTGGATCCCCGTTCTCTCTCCCCTCTCTCTCTCTCTTCACCTTTGTGGTGAGGGGGAGAGGTGGCCTGAGTCATGTGTGCTTCGCTTGTGGGCCCCGCACCGCTGTATCATCGTTTAGAGATACGTGGAGGCCTATTTTGCAAGAGTGCAAAATTCATCATTTGAGACGGGGGTTTTTATGATGGTCCAATTCGGGGATCTGGATCATGCGAAAGGGGTTTGGAGTCGCCACCTAAGGTTATGGGCCTAGGACTCGGGGGTTTTGAAAAGGACCCAAAATTTGGTCTGGTCCAGAGATTTAGTGTAACTATCAGGTTATAGAGTTGGGAAGGTGTTAAGCACCCAATCTACCCAGTTCAACCAGTCTTCTTGCTAGATGCTTGAGAATGAAGATTTTATATAATTATTACTATTCCACATGTATGGCTAAGTTATCACATATATATATATACATTAATTGAATTCAAACTATTATATACACTAAAACAAAGCTTAATAAATGTCTACATTATGCTTGAATGAGGAGAGAGATTACACTGAATTTGACCCCTGTTTCGGGTCAAGAGGAGTGGGCCCCTGATTAGTACCGGCTCGAACTATCTTTTGTGTTCTCCCAGCTCAGGGGAAGATGGTCTTGACCTCCAACTTCCTTTCTTGAGAGATGTTGATTGTGATGGCATTCAGATAGAGTTCCAGCTAGGAATGGTTGTTTTTGGATTTGGATTCGGACAGAGCTTCGGCTAGGGAAGGCTTTTTTTGGCTTTAGATTCGGACAGAGCTTCGGTAAGGGAAGGATATTTTTGGACTTGGGATGAAGTGGAACTCCGGCAGAGCTTTTGTTGGGGATAGGCTAAGGGAGGGCTAGGCTAAGGTGGCACTTCGGCAGAGCTTCCGCTGGGAATGGCTATTCCTGGAAAGATTCCAGGGACACTCGGACAGAGGTTCGGCTAGTAAAGGCTATTTTTGGGCATGGGATGAGGTGGCACTCCAGAAGAGCTTTCGTTGGGAATGGTTATTTTCGTGCTTTGGATGAGATGGCACTCCGGTAGAGCTTTCGCTGAGGATAGGCTAAGGGAGGGCTAGGTTGAGGTGGCACTTCGGTAGAGCTTCCACTGGGAATGGCTATTCCTGGATTCCAGGAACACTCAAACAGAGGTTTGGCTAGGAAAGGCTAAAAGAATGGGCTGACCTAAAAATGGATTGATGAACTCCAAAGTCTCGAAGAACACTTTGAATATCCGAATAGAGTTTCAGATCTTAACAAAGATCTCTTCGTAGACCTGAAGAACCTTAAAAAAGGGGGGAGGTTTCTATCTCAAGAACACTTAAGGGAGGTGGCTCAAGATCATACTATTTTTGGCTAAAATTTGGGTCTAACTAAGAATTTGAATGGAAAATCTTCAAGATCCCAAAAAACGCTTTGAAGATCCGAATGAGTTTTCGGATCCTCACGAAGATTGCTCCGAAGATTAAAAGAAAATCCAGAGGGGGGAGGGGAGGAAAATTTCACTCTGAAAGGGATTCAGGTGTTTGTTGGTCTCCTCTTCCTAAGGGAGAGGGGGGCATTTATAGTTTTTTTCCAACCAAGTAGGGGAGGGGGAATCCCTTTATCCAGTGGATGAAAGGGGGGCTCTTGCCTAAAGGGGGTTTTCAGAAAAAATTGGAGAGAGAAATTTTGGCTTAGAAAAAGGTGATTTTCGAAAAAGCGAGAGGAGAGAGAAAGTTTGGAAAAGATAGTTTTTGAAAAAGCGGGAGGAGAGAGAGTTTTACTGGAAAAGGAAATTTTGAAAAAGCTAGAGGAGAGAAAATTTTATCAGAAAAGGTAGTTTTTGAAAAAGCAAGAAGAGAGAAAATTTTTCCAAAAAAGGTACATTTTGGAAAAGCAAGAGGAGAGAGAAAATTTTCCCAGAAAAGGTAATTTTTAAAAAAGTGAGAGGAGAGAGAAAATTTTGTTGGAAAAGGTAGTTTTATGAAAAAGCGAGAGGAGAGAGAAAATTTTGCTGAAAAAGGCAATTTTTGAAAAACCGAGAGGAGAAAAAATTTTCAAGGCTGCGGGTGATGTCATGGGTGCACGAATGCATGGGTGTGTGAGCACAGTGTGCACGGTGTGCAGGCCATGGGTGCATGGTGTGCGGGCCAGTGTGCACGGTGTGCAGGCCATGTGTGCACGGTGTGCAGGCCATGTGTGCACGGTGTGCGGCAAGGATGCACATAGCATGCGGCAGGCCTGCTCACAGGTGTGCAGCTAGGCTGGGCTTGGCTAGGCTGGCTGGGTTGGTTGGCTTGGCTGAGCTGGCTGGCTTAGCTGGGCTGGATGGCTTGGTTGGGCCGACCAGCTGGGTGGCCAGCCAGGCCAGGGCACATGACATGCGCGTGGAAAACAAAATTTTCTGGGAATGATTGCCAGAGAACTGTTGGTCCAATTTTGGCGTACCATATATCGTCAGAATTGTATTTTCAAGCACTATCCATTTGTATGGTCATCTTGACTGAATTCCTTCATATATGAAAAGTCAAAATTGGACCCCTTCCCTCTCGCATTGGGATTTCTAGGGTTTCGGACCCGGGAGTGTTTCGGGGTTATCTGGGTAAGTAGGGGATGAACTTTTAGGGTGTTTGGGTTAGTTGAGGGATTTTTCTAGGTTTCCAGCTGGACTTTCCGTGTGTGCGGCATATGTGTGAGAAAGCACGACATGCGCGCGAAAAAATGTGATTTTCCATGAATGATTGCCAGAGATCCGTCGGTCGATTTTGGCGTATCATATATCGTCAAAATCATATTTCTAAGCACTATTCATCTATATGGTCACCTTGACTAGATTCCTTCATATATGAAAATTCAATTTTAGACCTCTTTGGTTGGAAGTCGGAAGTCGCATCCAAGATCCAAATTTCATCATAGCCTGAGGAGTGTGATAAAATTAGGTGTCTACAGAATGCCCCTCTTTGGCCGAGGCCTGTGCCAACGGCTGAAGGGCAAAGAAAAGAATGACCACATTTTGTCACCCGGAGCATGTATTGACGTCATCTTGCTTAATTATGATAGAGTTGAAAAATGCAACAGATAATATCCCCTACCTACTTTGAAGTTGAGGATTTACCTGAGGCTGCTAATTGTGGAAAGGAATTCGTTGCTCTTCCAATCCTGCAAAAAAGGTTAGTGCTTTGATCCTAATTCTTCCTTAGCTAGGCTTTGCATGTGCCAGTTCAGGGAAATATGGTCTCCAGGCTGGGTCTTTCGAGCCAATCTGGACTATCTGGGACCGATGGTTACAAGAGAGAAATTCTTTGTTCTTCTAATCTTGTAATAAATAAAAAACACTTGATCTTTTAATTTTCCTTAGCTAGGCTTCACATGTGCCAAGTTAGGGAATTTTGTCTTCCAGGCAGGTTCTTTCAAACCGGGCTGGGCTATCTGGTCTTCCAAGAAGGTTCTTTAAAATCGGGCTGGGCTATCTGGTCTTCTAGGCGGGTTCTTTCGAACTAGGCTAGGCTATCTAGTCTTCTAGGCAGGTCCTTTCGAACCGGGTTGGGCTATCTGGTCTTCTAGGTAGATTCTTTTGAATCGGGCGGGGCTATTTGGTCTTGGGTCAAAGCAATTAGGCCACTTGGGGCCAAGTAAATGCAATTAGGCCAATTGGGGCTGTGTCAATGAGATTGGACCATTTGGGGCCGGATCAATGAGATTGAGCTGCCTAGGGCCTAGTTAATAACATTAGGCCACCTAGGGCCAGGTCAATGCAATTGGGCCACTCGGGGCCGGGTTGATGAAATTGGGCCGCTTGGGGCCAAATCAATGACATTGAGTTGCCTAGGGCTGAATCAATGAGATTGGGCCGCCTGGAGCCAAGTTAACAACATTGGGCCACCTGGGGTCGGGTCAATGCAATTGGGCCACTTGGGGCTGGGTTGATGAAATTAGGCCGCCTGGGGCTGAGTCAATGAGATTGGATCGCCTGGGGCTAGGGCAACGAGATTAGGCCTCCTAGGGCCAGGTAAATGAGATTGGGCCACCTGAGGCTGGGTAAATGAGATTGGGCCTCCTTGGGCCAGGTAAATGAGATTGGGCCGCCTGGCGCCGGATAAATGAGATTGAGCCTCTTGGGGCTGGGTAAATGAGATTGGGCCTTCTGGGGGCCGGGTAAATGAGAATGGGCCGCTGGGGCCGGGTCAATTATGCCTCCTCTTGATTTTTCCTTGATTCTTGATTTTTGATTCAGAATTTGATTTTTGATTTTGATTCTTGACATTGATTTGGAATTTGATTCTTGATGCTTGATCTGGAATTTGATTCTTGATGATGGCTTTTGACCCGTAGGGATTTGTTCCAACATTCACTGATAACACAAACACACGGATATTTTCTTTCTTTTTTCTTTTTTCCTTTTTCCCTCACCTTGTTTGTTTGTTCATTATCTTATTTCAACATCTCTATGAAAACTTACTTTTGGCACAAAGAAAATCTTTCTTCCTTTTTTTTTTTTTTTTGTTTTTTTGCTTAGGCACAATCAATTCCATAACTCAAGTCATAATTAGAATAATCGGGATTACACAAAAATCTAAAGACCTCCTCATTCCATTACCAAGTGAATTACATGAAAAGGGGGGCCACTTTCCTAACACAAATGGGATAAGTGAATAACAAGGTGAGGAGACAATTCTTGAGGTGGGTGAGAGTTCACTAACTCTTCTGGGTCCGACTCCTCGAGCCCATATTGTTGACTGATGTACATAGGCAAATAAAAGGACGTGTGTGTTAATCCCATCAGTCTGACATAGTTGTGGCCAGGGGTCTTCATAAAAAAATCTTCTTGTGGCTTTCCTGGGCATCTCCATGCGATATCCTGTATAGTCCTTTCCTACAAGTACTTCTTCCAATCGGTGATAAGGTCGAATTCTAGAACTTCTCTCTTATCCCGGTAACAAAAAACTCTAAGTGGGTTTCCCCTTACTGGCATGGTGAGCTTCAATTTCTTGAGGAGCCAAATTTGAAAAATAGCAGGACTTGCTTGATAATGATCTAGTCCGAATTTATGGCCATAGCTCATGTCATCAAATCCCTTGAACATTTTTGCAAGAACCGTAGGGACGATGTCATCTCCCTTCTTCAACTATTTTACTACCTCAATCAAAACAGATGGTGCACCATGCCCAGGAGTGTGGAGAACATAACAAGCTATCATACAAAGTAAATAAGCATCCAAGGATAGCTACTGATGGATTCCTCCCATTGGTAGATATTGGATGAAGATCTGAGCCACTTTCAGAATGTCGATCTTCCCATACCTGACAAACTGCTTTACTTCTTCTTCCTTCCATCCGAAGAAATCCTGAATTTCCCCTAAGCAATCCTTCTTCAAAGAGGGTTGGAACAAATGGCCTTTGGGTGGAGATAGCATACAAACCCAAAATTCTTCAAGAGTTAGGCAAATCTCCGCTAATCTAAACCGAAATACATGCAGGTTGGCATCCCAGTATTGAGGCACCTGTCGGAGTAATTGGTGATGTAGCTTCAAACATCCAACTTGGCTAAGAAATGACATATTCATGGATTCCAACAATCCTGGTGCCCTCATATTTACGTCCAAGGTCCATTTCCTCAACATCTTATCCAACGAGCCCATTAATTTTCCTGAAACCAATACAAACAACGAGATATGATGATTTATCAAAGCATTACTTATTGGCTAATGATTCAAACAAGCCTTTACCACTGTTGCATCAAGCTCTTCTTTTTTTTCTTTTGACTTTGACTGATCAAGGATGGAGAATAAATTGGCCTTGATAAACCGGTGCCGGGTGGTGATTTTCTTTTAGGGAATAGAATCCCAGACAAGAATGGACGGACTGTAGGTGAATAACAGATACTTAATGGCCTTTCATACCAAATGATGATTCTTGGGGGACACAATCCTGGGTAAGAAGTGATGGACCAATGGGTGGATGACAGATATCTAATGGCCTTTCATGCCAAATGGCAATTCTTGGTGGACACAAACTATGATGATCTTTTAAGATACTTTGATTATTAATTTAGAAACCAATTTATTGCCTTAGATGGTTGAGACCGCACTTGCCCATATCAAGTTGCCTACGTATCCCTCAAAAGGAATCAGGTCTGAAGTAGTTCAGGCCTTTCACCCTATCAGACATAATATTTCTTGAGTTGATCCATGTTAACTAGTCTGGGTATTTCTTTGTCGTTGTGGTCTGAGTTTCACAGCTTTGCCTGGTAGAATTTCTTTGACAGTGAATGGCCCACTCCAATTGGGCCTGAATTTTCCTCTTGGGTCATGAATTGGGGCTCTTTGTTCTCAAAGAACAAGTTCACCCACCTCTATGTGGCGGGGCTTCACATTTTTGTTAAAGGCCCTGGCCATTCTCAGTTGATACTTCTTCAGATTATCCATGGCCTTCATGTGCCTTTCATCAAGAAAATTGAGCTCATCATGTCTTGCCTTCACCCACTCTCCTTCAGGTAGCTGACTATCAAGAAGCACCCTTAGGGATGGTACTAGGATTTCCACCAGTAGAACTGCCTCAACCCCATATATCAAAGAGAAAGGGGTTGCCCCTATCGAGGATCATACAAAAGTCTGGTATGCCCATAATGCAAGGGGTAACTTATTAGCCCAATCCTTGTGTGTTTCTGCCATTTTTTGTAGAATGACTTTGATATTCTTGTTAGCTTCTTCTACTACCCCATTGGTCTGCTGCCTATAAGTGGTAGACCGATGCCTTCTGATATCGAATTTTATGTAAATTTTGTCGGTCTTGCCCCGGAAATGGGATCCCTGATCTGATATCAATTCTTGAGGTACTCCATATCGAGAAATGATGTTTTCTTGGATGAACTTGGCCACCTTAGTAGATGTGAGGACTGCATGGGATTGAGCTTCTATCCACTTGGTGAAATAATCAATTGCTACCAAGATGAATTCGTGGCCATTAGATGCTTTAGGGTTGACCTTTCCAATGATATCAATGCCCTAAGTGGAGAATAGCCAAGGTGAACTGAGCAAATGCAACTCTGTTGGCAGGATATGTAAGATGTTAACAAATATCTAACACTTGTGGCATTTCTTGATAAAGTCCATGCAATTTGCTTTCATTGTGTTCCAGTAATATCCCAGCCTGAGGATCTTCGTAGATAACATCTTGGCATTCATCTGGGGTCCACAAAGACCTTGATGAATTTCTTCCATAATGGTTGTAGATTGTTCCTCATCTACACACAAAAATTGTATTCCGTCATAGGACCGTTTGTATAACAGATCCTCTTAGAGAATAAACTGGGTGGCATAACTTCTCAAAAACTTCTTCTCTTTGTTAGTTGCTTCAACTGGATACTTCCTTTCCCTGATGAAATCCACTATGTAAGCGGACCAAGACTAACCATCTACAGTGAGAGAGTTCACCGAATTCTGATAAATGGGCCTGCTTCTTTGTTCTACCAAGAACGGTCGGACTCTAGCCATAGGGTTGCACTCTACCATAGAAGCCAAGGTTGCACGGGCATCAACAAACCTGTTATTATCCCTCTAGAAGTATTCGAACAAAATATTTTCAAAGTGTTCAATTTCCTCTTCCAGATGCTCTTGATATGGCTTTTGCTTCTCATCTCTAGTTTTCCACTTTCCAAATGCTCTTGATTGAATCACCCGTAAACCTTGATCCTTTTCACCCTAATGGTTAAAGCAGTTTTGAGCCCCAAGGCACAAACTTCATACTCAGCAATGTTGTTGGTACATGGGAAATCGAGGTGAAATGATGAAGGCAAACAATGGGCGTCAGGAGTGACAAGGAATACTTCCACACCACATCCCTTCTGATTGGCTGCTCCATCAAAGAATAACTGCCATTCATTAACTGTATCTTCCTCCTCTATTAAGGCGATTCCTTCATCAGGAATGGCATCATCCAAAGATCTTCCATCTTCTGTGGGGTGAGCAGCCAAATGATTAGCTATGGCCTGCCCCTTGATAGATTTTTGAGTTACATAGGTGATGTCAAACTCTAATAGCAAAAGCAACCAACGAGCCATCCTTCCTGTTAAGGCCAATTTCTCAAAGATATATTTGATGGGATCCATCTTTGAGATCAAATGCACCAGATAAAAAACCATGTAGTATCGTAACCTTTTAGTTGCCCAAATCAACGTAGCATAAGTTCTTTCCAAAGATATGTATCGGGTCTTATATTCCAGAAACTTTTTACTGAGGTAATATATGGCATGCTCTGCCCCTTTTTTCATTTCCTTCTGTGCTAACAAAGAGCCCATGGAATACTCTCCCACAAATAGATACAACAGGAGTGGTTCTCCCACCACTGGTGGTGTTAATACTGGTGTGTTCATAAGGTACTCCTTAATCTTGTCAAAGGCTTGTTGGCATTAGTCATTCCAATCTGTGGATTGATCCTTCTTTAGTAGCTTGAAAATTGGTTCACAGATTGTAGTCAACTGAGCTATGAATCTGCTAATATATTGCATGTGACCCAGAAATCCTCGTATTTGCTTCTTAGTCCGAGGCATGGGAATTTCCTGAATTGCCCTGATCCTGATAGGGTCAACTTCAATACATCTTTCACTCACCAAGAAGCCTAACAACTTTTCCTCCGTTGCCCCGAATACACACTTCTGAGGATTCAACTTCAACTGATACTTCATAATTCTTTCAAAAAATCACCTTAGTGCGGGAATATGCCCCTGCCAATCTTTAGACTTTACTATCATGTCGTCCACATAGACTTCCACATCTTTGTTCATCATGTCATGCAATATGGCTGTGCCTACTCTTTGATAGGTTGCCTCAGAGTTCTTCAGTCCAAAAGGCATCACCTTGTAATGATAGGTTCCCAATGGAGTGGTGAAGGCTATTTTCTCACGGTCTTCTAGGTGCATGCTTATTTGGTTGTATCCTGAGAATCCATCCATGAATGATAATAAAGCATGCCCTACCGTATTATCCACCAATTCATCAATGTGAGGTAATGGGAAGTCATCTTTAGGGCTTACTTTGTTAAGATCCCAGTAGTCTACGCACATTCGTACCTTTGCATCTTTCTTTGGTACTGATACAATATTAGCCATCCATTGGGGGTACTTTACCACTTGTAGGAACCCCGCATTCTATTGCTTCACAACTTCTTCCCTGATCTTTTCACTCCATTCTAGCCACATTCTTTGGAGCTTTTATTTTACTAACTTTGCCCCAGGGTGAGTTGGCAATCGATGCTGCATGATGTTGGGGTCGATACCAAGCATATCCTCGTAAGACCAAGCAAAGACCTCAGTGAATTCCTTCAGAAGATTGATCATCAATTCTGCTTCTTCGTCATCAAAAGTAGTGCCAATTTTTACCTCTCAAAGGCATTAATCGATTCCTAGATTAATAACCCAAGTATCCTTATGGATGGGTTGGGATTTCTTTGGTCTGCATTGTTTTATTAATTTTTGATATTTATTAAGATGATCGGAAAAAGGTGGCAAATCATACTCGAAATCAAAAATTTCATTCATGAAAGGAATAACAGACTCATTATACAAGGACTCTGGACTCTTCTCAAAAGGGGAGATTAACATAGGACTATAAACAACAAATTCGATTATAGACTCGATAACTAGCTTGGTGCTTTCACCAAGGGTAATCAGGCTAGTTGACTCAAAAGCATGAGCAAACTTGAAGTTTTCCCCTATGCTTGTCCAATTCAAAAGTAGTTCAGTGACTTGATGGATGAGGAGACGTGGCAAAGGGCCTTCTTTGCCTTCTGAGAAAGTTGCTGCTATTTCTTTAATGGCATCACGATTCCCCTGGACAGGTGCCTGCTTCTTCATGAACACCAGCTGATCAATCTCGTGCTCTCGAAAACCAAACTTTTTGAGGGGTGAAGATCGGTGGAGACTACTCAATCCCTTTTCTATGAAGTCCATCTTTTTTAGCCTTCTAAGGGATGACATCTTAGTATCTCGATCACATCTTTGACCACCTTCATGAGCCTTCCCATTGCAATTGGTTTAGGCATAGTACATACAAACCATCATCCTTTGTGCTCTTCTCTGTTTTGCATAAACACTTCTTCCTATGAAAGGATGGGGCTTGAGCTCATGCAACTCTTGGGCTCTTGGCTCTTGGCTCTTGTAGGAGAGAGCAAATGAAAACTTTCAAATCAATGGGAAGTGGCAGTCTTTAGGTGAGCCTTATCTTCTTCTCCCATTCTCTCTTCATGAGAACTCGAGGACTAGGTGCCTCCTTTGATTAGATTAATGTTATAGGATCATTAAAGGAAGACCCAATCTCAATCAATGCAATATCTTTTATCCCAGTGATGCAACTATCTTGGTCACCTTCTTTGACTAGCATTTTCTATTGTTCCACTTCATGAGTCACCCAATCGAACTCATCTTGGAAGAAAATTTCAAGTCCTGGTTGCATCTTGGCGGCAGTTTCATCAAACCACGGCTCCACACTACTGTAAAAGGGGAAATCCTCTCCTTCTTTCATGAAGTGTCCAGTGAGAGTAGGGTAGTAAGTGACAGAGGTCTTCCTAGTCATCCTCTACACTTTTTGCCCTTGGACAGTTAGAGGAGTGTACCCGAGACCATTCTTTCCTTTGTTCACCGCCAAACTACACTACTTTTGAACTCCTTGGTGATATTTTTCCAGTCCCATGCCAAGAAATCTTCACCATCTGATTCACTGGCAGACCCCAGATGGCTTCATAGTTAGCCGGGATTTTCTCCTTTGGAGCTTCTTTGGTAATGGCTGCGCAAGTGGTGTCTATTTCAAAACCACTCAGTTGTACCTCCTGGTCTTGTTCTTCCCCATTTTCAATGTTGGCCAAAGTGTTAACCACTTCAGGATCTCTGGCCACTAAGACCACCTTCCCCTCATGAATGAACTTCATTTTTTGATGAACACTAGAAGACACTGCGGTCGTAGGATGAAACCAAGGCCTTCCCAAGAGCATGTTAAAAGCTACCGGTATATCAATGACTTGGAAATCAACATCAAACTTCATAGGGCCAATCTTTACAACAAGGGTAATGATGCTAAGGATCTTCCTCTTAGTATTATCATATGCCCTTATGGTTTAGGTGGTTGGCCTCATTTCTTCCAAGTTGACATCAATACTCTTTGCTAATCTCAATGGTAGCACATTCAAAGTGGACCCATTGTTAGCAAGAACCTAGGGAACCACTTTATCAAGGCATTCAACTGTAATGTGGAGAGCCCATTTGTGTTGGGTTTCCTTAGGAAGCTCAAAATCCAAGAACAACAGAGACTGCACTACATATGTTCCTCCAATTATATGTGTGAGGTGCGTCAAATTTATCTCGATTGGCACTTGCACATTAGCAAGAGACTTCAGGACTGCTTCACGGTGGGAAGGGGATGCCATCAACAATCCCCAAATGGAGATATTTTCTTGGGATTTCTTGAGTTGAGCCAAGACTGGGTTCTCTGGCTCTTTCTTTATGCTACGAGTTCTGGCCCTATTAGCCCTTGGCTGCTCTTCTGCTAGAGCCTTACCCTTGTAGTCCTTTCCACTTCTAGTTTCCATCACATTGATTGGTTTTTTCATAATAATCTCGGTGGGATAACTATCTTCATCATCACTATTGGTTAGGATGATTATCCCCACCACAGAATCATCTTCTTCTGATTCTCCTTCCCTGCTTAGGGTGGGAAGTCGAGGACCTCCAAAAATATCCACCACTCTGGCTCGTAGCTTCTTGACTGCATTAGAAAGCTATTGGAATGCAGCGTCTACCGCCTTTGCGATTGTGTCATCTGGTCCTATTTCCTCTAAATCATCCAATTGCTCCTAGTAGTAAAGATCATTGACGGTTACTTCCCCTAACATTTTATCAATTTCTTCTACCCTTTCCTGAATCCTCAATGTGTTGGAATACACTTCACACTTTTTTTCTTCCAACTCAGATGTGGAGTGTTGTTCGTCCATATAAACTTGCATCGGCTCTCCAGATTCCCCCTCGTTCTTTGAATTTGACATAGAATCATCTCCCTCCATGCATAGGGAAGGGTAAATGCTACCTGTTGGATCAGCTATTAGGTCATCATTGCCAATGGCGTAGACTGAGAAACATGTCGGGTGTTCTGATGAGTAATATTTTGACTCATCATTATAATCATTGTACCAAGGACCTTGGTAGTCATTCCAGTCTGGATACTCATCATCCTCAGAGTAATCTCCATCCTTCTCATCTTCAATTTTGTCCTCATCATCATCGTCATCATCCTCTTCTTTGCTAATTTCACTCCCACTTGATTCTTCATCAGATTCCTTGGGACCATCGAATTCTTCGACATCCAAACGCTTGTAGTATTCAGAGTGTACGAACCAAAAGATTTCCATAGGGTTGGTCCTATCATTACTAGCTAAAAGTTGGACCAGTCCTGACTCATCTTCATCTGTGTCACTCTCTATGTGGATTAAGGAAGTGTAATCTTTGATCTGCTCCCCTATGGCCAATGTGGATAATGCTCTGAGAAGATCAACTATAATCTCTTCAATTACCTCTGGATTGTCTTCTGAAGTTACTGCAGGCTGAATTAGAGAAGTGGGATCACTCTCCTGATCTTCCCCTAATGCATTTACCGACCCTATTGATGAAGTCATCTTTGGGGAATCTGGTAGTGCAAGCATATCCTTCCAATCGTACCCATCCGTCCATCCCTCTTTTGGGTTATACACCGAACCTTGAGAATGGGATTGGTATGAGGGTGATAAAGGATATGAAGTGGGATGGTATGAAGATGATGTAATATGAGAGGTAGGATATAAAGATTGGGGGTGGATAGGATGAAGAGGTTCCTCCACTTTGATGGTGGGGGAAAGGTTGATGATATGGTTGAGGCTGATAATATGGTGGAGGTTGGTAATGCGGTGCAGTGGATTCTTCTGATGAGGATGAATGGATGGGGACCCAATCTTCTGACTCTTCCTTTAATGATTCTCTTCTTCTGGGGGTTCTTATGACTTCAGCCCTTTGACTCATGATTTTCCTATAAGCCCAGGTATTCATATGATTCTTCCGAGCTCTAGGTACAATGAGTTGAGTGGGGTCACTCTCTGTAGTTTCTTCATCCAGATTGTTCATATGATCAGGGAGTAGGTTGGTATTAACATTGGGAGGCTACTTGATCTTGACCTCAATGGCTTCATTGTCTACCAAGTCCTAAATTGCATACTGTAAACCCAAACATCTTTCAGTATGGTGCCCCTTCTGAGTGTGGTAGGCACAATACTCATGATCCCTATACCAAGCTGGAGGAGGGTTGCTGATCACTCTTGAAGCCACTGTCCCTAGCAGTCCTTGCTTCTTTAACTTCTCATATGCAGCTATTATGGGCATTCCCAGATCAAAAAATTGTCTTCTTGGGTGAGGAGCCTTCTGAGCGGGTGTATCTACTTGTATTGTGAAGGGCTGTGAAGAAGTGGTTGGTGAGACTAACTATTGAACTACACTTACCATATTAGTTTTCAGACCCTTTCCTCGTCCAACTTAGGTGTTCTTACTTGCATCTTGGGAGGATCCTTGATACTGGGCCTCTCTTAGAATTCTATTCTCCACCCGTGTGCCGGTGGCTATCAAGGCATCAAAAGTTTACAAATGCTGATAGTAAAGAACATCATAATAGGGCTTTGATCAGTTCTCTATTAACATTTCTACCTACTCTGCTTCTGAAGGCCTATCTGCCATCTTGGCGTCCTTGTCTTTAAATCTCATCAAGAAGGTGGTGAATCATTCTTTAGATTGCTACCTCAACGTCTCAAGCTCTTAACGTTTCACATCCACCTCAGTATTATAGGAGTATTGTTTAGTAAAGGCTTTCACTACCATCGCCCAATTCTAAGTTTGTGATGAATCAAACTGTGTGAGCCACCTTAGTGCTAGTCCTGATAGGGTTAACATAAAGGCTTGCCCCATCTGGTTATTTGCAAGTTGCCACGACTTGGTGATGTTAAGGAAGACCTTGAGATGAGCCTTGGGGTCTCCTGACCCATCAAATCTATCAATTTACCACTTGAATTTTTTTGGAATTCTTACTACAGAGAAGAAACTCATTTCCTCAAAATCCACTGCTTGGCTTTCTGAGCCTTTTCCTGCTTGAATCATGTTCTCTAACTTCTCTAAGTGCTCTCTGAGCTTCCTTTCCTTCTCTGTCTCTGGAGGCTCAAAGCGGACGTGTGCTGTGAATTCCTCTTCTTCATCTTTGATCACTACCCTAGGAGGAGAGACCCTAGAATAGGCCCCTTGTTGACCATTGGGACAGGTAGGTGAAGATCCTCTCTGATCGGTTGGCCGGACATGCTCTGGTTCCCCTGAGTCAACTTGGGAAGAATTCCTATGATGACCTGTAGCTCCATTCTGATCTACATCTCCTTTTGTTGGTGCCGACTCATTCATTGGATCAGCTTTGGGAGGGTTATAAAGTGTATGCAGTATCTAAGCTATCCCTCTTTTGAGTTTAGCCATCTCTATCTGCAAGGTCTCCATGGGACGGACCCAGGCCTATTCGGGTGTTTCCATATTGAGTGGATCCATGCTTATTGGGTTGTAATCACTTGGTAGTAGACAATCTCGAAGAGATGACGGAGGTGATTCTGGATTAAGGTGAGTCAACCGATTACCCTGACGCGTCCAAAGGGACCGCAGAAAATACTTGAGATGTGGAATTGTGCCTGAACCAAAAGTGGTTTATTTTAGGATTCTTGAATTCCCCACCCCTTTTTCACACATTCATTAGATTATCAACTAATGATCCATCCAAAGTTAGTCTGCTTAATGATAGGGGTGGATAAGGTTCGATGCCCCTAGTCCACCTAGTGTCATAAGCGGGAGATTCATACAAATGGCTTGTTGAGAATATTCCCATAAGACATTCTATGTAATAAAGTCATGCTTTCCTTGCTCTTTTCCCACTAGGTGTTCTTCCTTCTAATTTCGAGACTTCTCGGGAGTTGACGTGATTCTGGCGGGATTGCCCCTGAGTCACGTATCTGGACTTTTTCCTTAAGGAGGAGGGACACCTTTTATCTGAAACCCACTTTAGGAAAGTAATTCTTTACGATGGGAATATAGTGTAGGAACATTCCTTTTCAAGACCGCCAAAAAGTTCTACAATTAGCTTGTGGCGCTCCTAGCTTCTTCATCTATTTTCTACATGATGTGAGCATGCGGTGGATGCAATAGGACCAACAAGGCTTCATTGACAGGATCTATATACATAAGGTACATGATCCTTTTGACATACCCATAGGTACAAAATCAAGGGGGTGACTTCCTTGCCCATTACTCGTGACTACACATGAGATTAAGCAATTGGCTATGGGGTGGTGGAACCGTGAGTGATTGTATGCAAAAGTGTAATGTAGGGTAACCATCATTCGATCTCAGAATTCCGTAAAGTGCTCGGACCTCCCCGAGGGTGCTGCCACAAATACAGACATCCTCACCGTTTGATGATGCATTCGATCTCAGAATGCTATAAAGTGCACGGACCTCCCCGAGGATGCTGGCACAAATACAACATCCTCGCCGTTTGATGATACCTTTCATTCTTGTCCAGAAAGCGGGTATCATTTGCTCTCAGAGTACTCTCCATGACATATGCTGACCTTCCTGAGGCTGCGGGCATGACAGGGAGTTCCTCGCCAAATGATTTCACTTCGAGCACGATGCATGATGCAGTTAGCGAATATATTTACAAACATGGGATTGGCCAAACATGTTTTCAAACAAATGTGGTGGAAAATGTTCTTGCATTTAAAGGTAGCATCTAGTATTGGAAGCTTGACATTTGTCCCCAGTGGAGTCGCCACTTTGAGGGTAGCGGCCAGAGGTGGATCCCCATCCTCTCTACTCTCTCTCTCTTCACCTTCCTAGTGAGGGGGAGAGGTGGCCCGAGTCATGTGTGCTTCGCTTGGGGCCCTGTACCGTCATATCATCGGTTGGAGATACGTGGAGGCCTATTTTGTAAGAATGTGAAATTCATCATTTGAGATAAGGGTTTTGATGATGGTCCAATTCGGGGATCGGGACCATGCAAAAGAGGTTTGGAGTCACCACCTAGGATTATGGGAGGGTGGGCTTAATTCCTGAGAAAAGGGCCTGAAATTTAGTCTGGTCCAGAGATTTAGGGTTAGTGTCAAGTTATAGAGTTGGGAAGGTGTTAAGCACCAAATTTGCTTGATTCAACCGGTCTTCTTGCTAGATGCTTGGGAACGAACATTTTCCATTATTATTACTATTCCACATGTATGGCTAAGTTATCACACATATATATATATATATATATTAATTGAATTCAAACTATTATATACACTAAAATAAGTCTTATTAAATGTCTACATTATGCTTGAATGAGAAGAGAGAATATACCTAAATTTAACCCCTGTTTCGGGTCAAGAGGGGTGGGCCCCTAATTGGTACCGGCTCAGACTGTCTTTTGTGTTCTCCTGGCTCAGGGGAAGATGGTCTTGACCTTTAACTTCCTTTCTTGAGAGATGTTGATTGTGATGATATTCAGACAGAGTTCTAGCTAGGAACAGTTGTTTTTGGATTTGGATTTGGACAAAGCTTCGGCTAGGGAAGGCTTTTTCCAGCTTTGGATTCGGATAGAGCTTCGGCAAGGGAAGGCTGTTTCTGGACTTGGGATGAGGTGGCACTCCGGTAGAGCTTCCACTAGGGATAGGCTAAGGGAGGGTTAGGCTAAGGTGGTACTTCGACAAAGCTTCCGCTTGGAATGGCTATTCTTGAAAAGATTCCAGGGACACTCAGACAGAGGTTTGGCTAGGAAAGGATATTTTCGAGCTTGGGATGAGGTGGCACTCTGGTAAAGCTTTCGCTGGGAATGGCTATTTTTGGGCTTGAGATGAGATGGCACTCTGGCAAAGCTTCCGCTGAGGATAGGCTAAGGGAGGGCTAAGTTGAGGTGGCACTTCAGTAGAGCTTCTGCTAGGAATAGCTATTCTTGAAAAGATTCCAGGGACACTCGGATAGAGGTTCAACTAGGAAAGGCTAAAAAAAATGGGCTGACCTAAAATTGGATTGAAGAACTCCAAAGTCCCAAAGAACACTTTGAAGATCTGAACATAGTTTCAGATCTTAACAAAGATCTCTTTATAGACCCAAAGAACCTTAAAAAAGGGGTGATTCATTTCTCAAGAACACTTAAGAACGCTCAAGAACACTCATGAACACTTATGAACACTAAAGGGAGGTGGCTCAAGAACATACTATATTTGGTTAAAACATGGGTCTAACTAAGAATTTCGATGAAAAATCTTCAAGATCCTGAAGAACACTTCGAAAATCCAAATGAGTCTTTGGATCTTGACAAAGATCGCTCCGAAGATCAGAAGAAAATCAGGAGGGGGAGGGGAGAAAAATTTCACTCTGAAAGGGATTCAGGTGTTTGTTGGTCTCCTCTTCCTAAGGGAGAGGGGGGTATTTATAGTTTTTTTTCCAACCAAGTAGGGGAGGGGGAATCCCTTTATCTAATGGATGAAAGGGGGGCTCTTGCCTATGGTGAAGAGATAGGATTTTTTTTCTAATGGGTAAAAAGGGGGGTTGAAGGCAAAAATAGGTGGGGAGGGCTTTTGTTCAGTGGTAAAATGGGGTTTTTAGAAAAATGGGAGGGGAGAGAAATTTTGGCTTGGAAAATGGTGATTTTTAGAAAAGTGAGAGGAGAGAAAGTTTGGAAAAGGTAGTTTTCAAAAAAGCGGGAGGAGAGAGAAAGTTTTACTAAAAAAGGTAGTTTTCAACAAAGCGAGAGCAGAGAGAAAATTTTACTAGAAAAGGCAGTTTTTGAAAAAGCGGGAGGAGAGAAAATTTTACTGAAAAAGATCATTTTTGAAAAAGCGAAAGGAGAGAGAAAATTTTACTAGAAAAGGTAATTTTTAGAAAAGCAAGAGGAGAGAGAAAATTTTATCGAAAAAGAGTTTTTAAAAAAAGCGAGAGAAAATTTTGCCAAAAAAGGCAGTTTTTAAAAAAACGAGAGGAGAGAGAAAAATATTTTGGGGGTGTGGGTGATGTCATAGGTGCACGAATGCATGGGTGTGCGAGCCATGTGCACGGTGTGTTGGCCCTTTGAACGGTGTGCGGGCCATGTGTGCAAGTCACTGTGTATGGTGTGCGGGCACAGTGTGCCAGGCCATGTGTGCATAGTGTGCGGCTGGGGCCTGCACACTATGCAGTGGGGCCGGACACAGCATGCAGCAAGCCCGCGCACAGCGTGCGGTGGGGCCGTACATAATCTACAGCAGGCCGAAGCATAGCTTGCAGTGGGGCCATGCAAAGGGTGTAGTGGGGCCGCGCATAGCGTGCAGTGGGGCCACGCACAGTGTGTAGCGGGGCTGCGCACAGCATGAGGATGGCCCGTACATAGGTGTACGGCCAGGCTGGGCTTGGCTAGGCTGGCTGGGTTGGTTGGCTTGGCTGAGCTGGCTAGCTTGGCTGGGCTGGTTAGCTTGGTTGGGCCAGCAGGTTGGGTGGTCGGAGATCCATTGGTCCGATTTTGGCATACTATGTATCGTTAGAATCATATTTTCGAGCACTATCCATCTGTATGGTCATCTTGATCGGATTCCTTCATATATGAAAATTCAAAATTGGACCCCTTCCCTTTCGCACTAGGATTTCTAGGGTTTTGAACCTAGGAGTGTTTCGGGGTTATTTGGGTAGGTAGGGGATGAAATTTTAGGGTGTTTGGCTAAGGTGAGGGATTTTTCTAGGTTTTCAGTGGAACTATCCGTGTGCGCACCATATGTGTGGGAAAGCGCGACATATGCACAGAAAAACATGATTTTCTAGGAATAATTGTTAGAGATCTGTCAATCCTATTTTGGCGTATCATATATCGTCGGAATCGTATTTCTGAGCACTATTCATCTATATGGTGACCTTAACCAGATTCTTTCATATATGAAAAGTTAAAATTTGACCTACCTCTCTCTCGCGTGGGGATTTTCAAGGTTTTGAGTAAGGGAATGTTTCCATTAGCATCTTTGTTGGTCGAAAGTCGAAAGTCGAAAGTTGCATCTAAGATCCATATTTCATCATAGCCAAAGGAGGGTGACAAAATTGGGTGTCTACAGTTTCAGGAAAACTCATGGGCTCGTTGGTTGAGACGTTGAGGAAATGGACTTTAGACATAAATATATGGGCACCAGGATTGCTAGAATCCATGAACGTGTCATTTCTTAGCCAGATTGGATGTGTGAAGCTACATCACCAATTACTCCGGTAGGTGCCTCAACACTGGGATGCCAACCTGCATGTATTTCGATTTGGATTAGTAGAGATTTGCCCAACTCTCAAAGAATTCTAGGTTTGTATTATCTCCACCCAAAGGCAGTTTGCTCCAATCATCTTTGAAGAAAAATTACTTAGAGAAAATTCAGGATTTCTTCAGATGGAAAGAGGAGGAAGTGAAGCAATTTGTTAGGTATGGGATGATCGACATTCTGAAGGTGGCCCAGATCTTCATCCAATATCTACCCATGGGAGGAATCCATCAACAGACTTTGTATGATAGCTCATTATGTTCTCCGCACTCCCGGGCGTGGTACACCATCTGTTCTAATTGAGGTGGTAAAATATTTAAAGAAGGGATGTGACATCATCCCTATAGTGCTTGCAGAACATTCAAAGGATTCGATGACATAAGCCATGGCCACAGATTTGGACTAGATCATTATCAAGGGAGTCCTATTTTTCAGATTTGGATCCTCAAAAAGCTGAAGTTAACCAAACCATTAAAAGGAGGCCCACTTAGTGCTCTTTACTACCAAGACAAGAGGGAAGTTTCGGAATTCGACCTTATCACTGATTAGGAGAAGTACTTGTAGGAAATAACCGTGCCAGATATCGCATGGAGGGTCCTAAGGAGGCCATAAGAAGATTTTTTGATGAAGACTCCTAGTTTCAATTATGTTAGGTTGATGGGATTGACTCATACATCCTTTTATTTGCCTATGTACATCAGCCGAAAATATGGACTCGAGGAGACGGACGTAGAAGAGTTAGTGAACTTTCACCTACCTCAAGAATTGTCTCCCCACCTTATTACTCACTTATCCCACTTGTGGTAGGAACATTTTTCCCCTTTCATGTAATTCACTTGGTAATAGAATGAGGAAGTATTTGGATTTTCGTGTTATCCCGATTATTTTAATTATGACTTGAGTTATGGAATTGATTAAGCCTAAGCATTGCAAGCAAAAAAAAAATTTGTACCAAAGATAAGTTTTCATTTATAAGATGCTGAAATAAAATGATGAACAAATAAGGGGAGGGAAAAAGTAAAAAGAAAAAATATATCCATGTGTTTATGCTTTCAGTAAATGCAGAAACAAATCCCTACAAGTCAAAAGTCATCATCTAAGCCATACTCTGAACCATCCTCATGAAGTGCTGGGGAATCCGCAGATGCTAGTCCAGCCTGCTCCAACCTCTCGATCAGGTCCTGAATCAGTGCATCCTACCATGCGACATCCCGATCCTTGGCAACTATCACCTTACACAGGCCATAGTGCATCCTCCTAATCTCAACATAGACCTCCAAGGACACCTAAGAAAGAGCATATCAGCCATAAGAAATCATGAGTTAATTGGAGGATGATCAGATATGTACACAATCATAAGGAATAGGTAGCCTAAGGGAAGTGTCAACATCTATGTTTGGCTCTAGGGGATGAGGGAGACTGGGGTTGGCTACGTTGGGATAAGTCCAAGCAAGGAAGCCACAAAAGGGGATATTAGGAACCCTGAGAGATCCATCGGCACTAGTAGAGGGTCCTACTTGTGTAGGATCGGTAGCACTGGCATGCGACCAAACAGTCGAAGGATCTACACGTCTCACTCTCCCCTGAAAGAACATCAGTCAAGACCAAAATAGAAACGAATTTGAAGGAAATGCTCAAAAAGGGCAACATACCACTAGACCATTGGGACCGAGAGGGGTGCACACTGTCTCCTCCCCCAGGAAGGTTCTGTAGTCCCTATCCTGATCTAGAAAAGAGTCCTCCCATACTCCGATGGCCAAGTGCTCCATCTTGTTTGTTGGGATGATCTCTAGGCAATGCATGGTGGGTGGAGGAAGATCGGGAGAAGGGTGTGGCTCGATATCTTACCACTGGGATATACTCTCTCTCCCAAATACCAGGTGTGACCCCACATTCCCCAAAAAAGGAGTTGGTGCTCCGATAAGTGCCTAATCAAGGCTAATCTTTCAAAATCTGGAAATATGAGGTCATGGAATGGTCTCCAAGTAACCTGCAAAACCAAGGAACCTGCCTCGCACTTGCCCATGACTGCCCCATGTGCCCCTATTTTGTATGCCCCTCCCTACCTTGCACATCCTTGCACATCCTTGCCCAGCCCTATTGCTTCCGTCGATGGCCGAAATATTCGTTCCAATGACTAATTTGGTGAAGGGATTCCCTCTTCACCCACTTGGGCACTCTACACTACCCCACTAGTGTACCCTACACTATAACCTCCCATTGGCCCCAAAAAGGTATCTTTTCATCTCATTGGCCCAAAAAATTACTCTTCACCCCATTGGCCTAAAAATTTACTTAGTCACCCCATTGGCCCAAAATTTCACTTTGTTACCCTATTTGTCAAAAAAATCACTTTTTAAACCCCATTGGCTAAGGAAATCTGTCTTTCCTCCCTATTAGTCCAAGAAATCTATAAATACCGCTCTCCCTTTGGTTTTTCACTCTCAAGCCTCCTAGTGAGCACCCCTTGTAGAGAAGCTCTGCCCTCTCTCCTCCCCTTCCCCTCTTGAGATTCTTTAAGTCTTCAGAGATATCTTCACAAGATTCGAAGAATACTTTGGATCTTTGAAGTGTTCATCGGGCATTTAAAGTTCTTTAATCGACTGCTTTTTTGAGTGAGCATCTTGTGTAGAAGAAGCTTTGCCTTAGTCACCCCTCCCCCTTTGAGATTCTTCAAGCCTTCAAAGCGATCTTCATAAGATCCGAAGTGTTCTTTGGCCCTTCAAAGTTCCTTAATCATTTAAGTTTTAGCCTATTCCTAGCGGAAGCTCTACTGAAGTGCCACCTCAGCCTAGCCCTCCCATAGCCTATCCCTAGTTGAAGCTCTGCCAGAGAACCACCTCAGCCTAGCTCTCCCATAGCCTATCCCCAGCAGAAGCTTTTTCGGAGTGCCACCTCAGCCTAGCCATCCCATAGCCTATTCCCAACGAAAGCTCTACCAGAGTGCCACCTCAGCCTAGCCCTCCCATAGCCTATCCTTAGTAGAAGCTCTAACGAAGTACTACACTAGCTTAACCCTCCCATAGCCTATCCCCAATGGAAGCTCTGTCGGAGTGCCACCTCAACCAAAGTTCGAAAGTAGCCCATCCCTAGTGGAAGCTCTGTCGAATTGACACCTTAGTCTAAGTTTGAAAGTAACCGTTCCTAGCCAGAACTCTGTCTGAATATTACTACAGTCAACATCTCTCAAAAAAGGAAGTTGGAGGTCAAGACCATCTTCCCCTGAGCCAGGAGAATCCACAAGAAAGTTCGTGCCAGTACTAATCGGGGGTCCACCCCTCTTGACCCGAAATAGGGCTCAAGCTCAGGTATAATTTCTCACCCAAATTAGCATAATGTAGACTTAATATTGACCTTGTTTTAATGTACATAATTATTAAAATTTAGTCAATGTATATATGAGTGATAATTTAGCCATGCATGCGAAATAGGAATAATTGTGGAAAATTTTGGTTCTTAAGCATCTAGTAGGAAGACCGGTTGGACCCGGTAGATTAGGTGCGTAATGCCTTCCCACCTCTACAACCTAACGCGTACCCTAAATCTCTAGACTAGACCAATTTTTGGGCCCTTTTCTAAGGAATTGGGCCCACCCTTGGGTCCTAGGCCCATAATCTTAGGTGGCGATGCCAACCCTTTTGCATGATCCCAATCCCTCGTATTGGACCATCATCAAATCCTTATATCAATGGCAACCTTTACACTCTTGCAAAATAGGCCTCCACGTATCTTTGAGCGATGATACTACGGTGCAGGGGCCATGGTTAAGCACACACGGCACACCCTTCCCTAAGAAAGAGAAAGAGAGGAGAAGGGGCTGAATGCAAGTCTTTGGCCCCCAAGGGGAGAGAACCTCCGACCGTTACCCTCACACATGGGATGATAGAAGTGCATGTCCACATAGTACATATAAATGGCCCTTTGGAAAGAGTCGTATTCCTTTTGATAAGCTACCATGATGAAGTTGATTATATGCCTTATTATTTTTGGGCGGAGAGGCAACCTTTTCACATGCAATAATTTCTCTACCCATTCATGTTGCTTTTATATATGGTACCTTTTGGAGTTCTTGATGAGATGAGTTGGATTATAGAATTAGGGATCAAAGTTTCACCGATCATTTACCATAGCCAATATGTTGATCGTCCCATAATCTGGGAGTGGGTTGGTAGTGACATTGGGAGTCTATTTAACTTTGACTTCAATAGTCCTGTTGTCTACCAAGTCTTGAATTGTATGTTGAAGGCCTAGGCACCTTTCTGTGGTGTGCCCCTTCTGAGTATGATAGGCACAATACTCATAGTCCCTGAACCAAGCTGGGGGAGGATTGCTGATCGCCCTTAGAGCTACAGTGCCTAACAGTCCTTGTTTCTTCAACTTCTCATATACTGTTGCCACAAGCATACCCAACTTGGTAAACTATTTTCTTGGGCTATGATCCTTCCGAGCGGGAGCATCTTCTTGTATCAAAAATGGTTATGAAGAGGTGACAGATGACACTAATAATTGGACCGCACCTACTACATTGGTTTCAGGACTCTTTCCTCACCCAACTCTGGCATTCTTTCCCACATCTTGAGAAGCTCCTTGATACTGTGCATCCATTAGGATTCTATTCTCAACACGTGTCTCGGTGGCTATCAAAGCATCAAAAGTTTGTACATGTTGATAGTAGAGAACATCATGATATGGTTTGGACAGGTTTTCAATCAAATTTTTCACTTGCTCAGCTTCGAAAGGTTGATCTGCCATCTTGGTGGCCTTGTCTCTAAACCTCATCAGGAAGGCAGTGAACCCTTCTCTAGGTTGCTGTCTTAAGGTCTCAAGTTTCTGATGCTTCACATCCACTTCAGTGTTGTGAGAGTACTACTTGGTGAAAGCTTTCACCATTGTTGTCCAATTCTATATTTGTGTAGCTTCCAAATATGTGAGCCATCTTAGTGCTGGCCCTGATAGCATCAGCATGAATGCCTGACCCATCTGATTATTAGCAAGCTGCCATGACTTAGCAATGTTGACGAAGACCTTTAAATGAGCCTTGGGGTCCCCTGACCCATCAAATCTATCAGTTTGCCACTTGAAATTCTTGGGAATCCTTGCCCTAGAAAAGAAGCTCATCTCATCAGAATCCACTGCTTGACTTTCCTAACCCTTTCCTACTCGAATTATATTCTCTAACTTTTTTAACTATTCTCTAGTTTTTCTTTCTCTCTTCGTCTTTGGAGGTTCTATCTGGACATATGTTGTAAACTCTTCTTCCTCATCTTCAATCACAACCCTTAATGGAGGAACTCGAGAATAAGGTCATCATGACCATTTGGACGGGTTGGTTCTCATTCTCCTAAGTCAACTCTAGAGGAAGTTCCACGATGACCCATGGGTTTGTTCTATTCTTGCTCTCTTGTGATCAGAGTGGGGTCAGCCCTAGGACTAGTCCTTAGTGGGTTTCATAACAGGTGCAATACTTGAGGTAATCCATCTTAACTTCAGCCATTTCTGTTTGGAATTTCTCTACTGGGTGGACCTATGCTTGCTTAGGTGATTCAGTGTTGGGTGGATCCATATGAACTGGATTGTAATCACTTGGGAGGAGATAGTCTCAGAGAGATGATGAAGGTGACACTAGACTTAAGTGAGTCAACCGGTTACTCTGACGTGTCGAGACAGACTGCGGAGAATATTTGAGGTAAGGAATTATGCCTGAACCAAAAGTGATTTATTTTACGATTCTTGCATTCCCACCCCTTAATTCATTCATTCACTCAATTGTCAACAAATGATTCATCCAATATTAGTCCACTTAATGATAGGGAGTGGATAGAGGCTGATGGCCCTAGTCCACTTAATGTCATAGGTGGGAGATACACACAAATGGCTTCAACAGAATATTCCTATAAGACATTCTCTATCAATAAAGTCATACTTTCCATAATCTTACCCCACTAGGTGGCCTTCCTCCTAATTTCCTATGGTCTTTAGATAATTTGGCATTTTGTGAGACTTTGACGGGAACCACCCTGGAGTCATGTATACCAAATCATTCACATATCATTTCTAAGAAGGAAGGACACCTTTCATCTGAAACCCACTTAGGAAGTCATTTCCTTATTACTAGAATGCATTATAGGAAAATTCCTTTTCAAGACCTCAAACAAGTTCTACAGATCAGCATGTGCCATTCCTAGCGTTCTCCATCTATTTCCTACATGATGTGAGTATGCACTGGATGGAAATAGGACTGACAAGGCTTCCTTGAAAGGATTTATATACGCAAGTTATGTGATCCTTTTGATATACCCAAGGGTACGAGATCAAAAGGTAACATCCTTGCTCATAACTTGTGACTACACACGAGGTTAAGCAATTGGCCATGGAGGCGGTGGAACCGTGAGTGATTGTGTGCATAAGCGTAATATGGGAATACCATTATTTGATCTTAGAATGTCATAAATTGCACGGACCTCCCTAAGGGTGCTGGCACAATTATAAACGTCCTCACCTTTTAACAATACCTTACACCCTTGTACAAGAAGCGGCTATCATTTGCTCTCAGAGTACTCTCCATGACATGCACTAACCTCCCCAAGGGTGTGGGCATGATAGGGAGTCCCTTGCCAAATGATTTCACTTCGAGCACGATGCATGATGTGGTTAGCGAATGTAATTACAAACATGGGATTAGCCAAACATATTTTTAAATAGATGTGGTGGAAAATGTTGTTGCATTTAATGGTAGTATCTAGTGTCAGAAACTTGACAATTCCCAGTGGAGTCACCACTATGAGAGTAGCGGCCGAAATCCATCCCATTTTCTCACCTTTGTGGGGGGAGAAAAGAGCTTTTTTATTCGGCCCTCTCTCCTCTCTTTCTCTTTCTTCAGGAGAGGTGTGCAATGTGTTCCTCTGCGTGCCCCACACCATCGTACCACCACTCGAAGATACGTGGGGACCTATGTCATAGGAGTGTGGGGGTCATCATTGAGATGGGTAATTGATGATGGTCCAATACGGGAGATTGGGATTATGCAAAAGGGTTTTGGAGTCACCACCTAGGGTTATGGGCCTAGGGCTTGGGGGTGGGCCCAACTCCTAAGAAAAGGGCCTAGATTTTGATGTGGTCGAGATTAAAGGGTACAGTCAGATTATAGAGTGGGGAAGGTGTTATGTACCCAATCTACCTAGTCCAATCGGTCTTCCTACTAGATTCTTGAGAACGAACATTTTCCACAATTATTCTTATACCACATGCATGGCTAAGTTATCACACATATATACATTAACTGAATTTGATTACCTATGTACACTAAACCAAGGTCAATAAAGAGTCTTCATTATGCTAACTCGAGTGAGCGATTATACTTGAACTTGACCCTTGTTTTGGGTCAAGAGCAGTGGACCCCCAATTGGTGTGGGAATGAAATTTCTTATGGATTCTCCCGGCTTAGGGGAAGATGGTCTTGACCTACAACTTTCTTTCTCGAGAGATGCTAACTGTGGTAATATTCGGGTAGATTTCCAGCTAGGAAAGGTTACTTTTGGATTTGGATTTCAGCAGAGCCTCGACTAGGGAAGGCTACTTCCAAGCTTAGGTTGAGGTGGCACTCCGTCAGTGCTTCCATTGGGGAGGGGGTACTTCTGGATTTGGATTTTGGCACAGCTTTGGCTAGGGAATGCTACTTCTAGGCTTAGGCCGAGGTGGCACTCTGATAAAGCTTCCACTAGGGATAGGCTATCGGAGGGCTTAGGCTGAGGTGGCACTCTAGAAAAGCTTCTGCTGGGGATAGGCTTAGGAGGCTTGGGAAGGCTTGGGAAGAACTTCTAAGAACTCTGAAGAACTTCGAAGGGATTGGGAAGAACTTCAAAGGGGAGGGAGAGAAGGGCAGGGTGTCTCCAATAAGGGTGCTCACCAAGTGGCTCAAGTGTGAAATTTCAAGTAGAGGAGGGGTATTTATAGTTTCTTGGATTAATGGGGTGAAAAGGGGGATTTTCTTAGCCAATGGGAAAAAGATGATTTTTTAGCGAATGAGATGCAGCGGCATAGGGTACGCTAGTAGGAAGCACGGTGCATGCAAGCGAAGGGTGAAGGTTTTTCAGCCAAAAATTTATACGGGGCCACGGGCATGGGGTGTGGGGCTACAGGCAAGGTGAGCGGGGCAGAAGGGTAGTGGGGCAAGGCCATGTGGGAAAAAGGCGGGGCTGTAGGGTGGTGGTGTAGGGCTACGGGTGAGGGCTACTGGATCACGAGGCAGGGGGCACAGGGTTGCGGGTGAGGGGCGTGGGGCTGCAGGACTGTAGGGTGGGGACATGAGGAATATTCCTAGATTTTGATCTGATGGCTCCAAGAAGAGTCTGTCTTCCAAGGATGATTGTGAGAGATCCGACTGTCCAATTTTGACTCACTATATATTGCTGGAATCATGATTCTGAGTACTATACATCTGTATAGCATCTTTGGAGCAGATTCCTTTGTATATGTGATGTTATAATTGGACCCTTTTTTCTCCCGCATAGGGTTCCTAGAGCTTTTGGGTGTATAGGGAGTGTTTCGGGGCTGGTTACTTCAGTCAGTTGTCATCTCTGTTGATTAGAAGTGAAATGCCATGTCCATGATCTATGAGTCATCATAGCCAGGGAAGGGAGAAAAAATTGGGTGTCTACAGCAGTTTATCTAATGAGATTAGACAAAAGTTTACCTCACCAATAAGAGCAAATCTGAAGATCTACCTTTTTGCTTCATAATCCTTCTGAGGAATGGTAATCCTCGTGATGTTTCCTTCCTAAATTGGTTCTGGAAGGGAATCGATTGTAGGCCAAGAAGCCTGCCCCATAGCCCTTGCATAAGATCATTTTGGAGCAGAAGGTTGAGTAGATTCTTCCACATGTTCTTGAGGAGGTGGTCCATGATCCAAGGACTCTCTATCACTATTGGCAAATATCCTACCTTCCACAATGCCCCCATCCTCCATTACTCACTAGAAAACCAATAAGCTAAAAGTTTTTAGAGAGAGAGAGATGCAGTTGCTACCACATTTGCTTGAGGCATATCTAGGTGCTTGATTTCTTTTATGGAGTGTTTCTATCTTTTCAGTTTTGTATGCTTATGTGATATGTGATGACTGTCATGTTACAAGTGTATTTTATATAAACGATATATATAAACTATATAATTTTATGGATGTGATCGTGGTTTTATGGATGCTTAGTAAGATAGTTGTGTGGTATCAGATGTAAGATTGACTGTCTGTGGCACAGTGCGACTGAGGTTCTGTCTGGTACTGTGGGATTAGAGGCCAGTCTTACAGCTAGGACCATGGATGTATTTATATGGAGATGGATGTAATATTGACGATCTGTGGCATAATGTGGCCAAGGTTCTGTCTGGTTCCGTGGGCTCAAAGGTCAGTCTTACAACTATGGCTATAGTTGTATGCATGGATGCTATGGATGCCTATAGATTGTATATGGTTAGACTCACATCCCTAGTGCTATAACCCCTTGCTAATAGGGGGTGAGGTATTGGCTAATCCCACTCTGTGGTATGTCGTGTAGGACTACTATGCCCGGGTATGACGTACTATATCCAGAGAGGGCACAACATGGTATTACATAGTGTATGCATGGCTATCAAACACATGGGGGACCAAGGCTCTGATCAGGAACATGTTGTCAGGGGTTACTATTTAGGGATTAGCAGGGGGACTGAGGCCCTAACTGAGACTAGCTAGCTCTTGCTTGCAATGAGCTTGTATTCCTGAGGCCCAACGTACAGGGTCAGGAATGCCAACTTCGTTGCTTATAGCACTTATACCTATAGGTTGAGACTTAGTAATTAGAATGCAATAAATAAATAAATGAATCATGTGGATACTCCATACGGGTTACTATTTAAGGGTTAGCCGGGGACCGAGGCTCTGACTGAGACTGGCCTGAGACTGGCTGGCTGTTGCTTGCAATGAGCTTGTATTCCTTATGCCCAACGTACAGGGTAAGGAAAGCCAACTACATTGCTTATAGCACTTATATCCATAGGTTGAGACTTAGTAATTAGAATAGTATAGATAAATAAATGAATCATGTGGATTCTTACATATGGAGTATGTGGCTTGATATTGTGAGCCTGTGTTGCATTCATGACTTGTATGTGTGTGCTTGCATGCCCCACCCGTCACTGAGCATGACATGCTCACCCCCATTGATATCTATTTTTAGATGATGGAACCAAGGCTGAAGAGCAGCTAATCATTACAAGTGAAGCTATGTATGCGAGATACTATCTAGCAGGATGGAAACTCTTACTGGTTTGGATCATTGTAATTAGTAATTGTTGCAGGGTTTATGTTATTATTTGTAACTTATGGTTTCAATACTTGTGGGCCTGTAATATTTTATATATATCACATTCAAATGTTCACCACACATAACTTATGTTTTTTATGGATTTTATATGCATACTCTGATTTAGTTATTGGGTAAGAGGTGGGTTTGGTTACTATACTACATCTGGGATCTTGGGTATTGGGAGGCTGACTGGATTGGAAATTCCAGTGCTGCATACCTGTGCCATATAGAGGGTAGGGTGTGACAAGGTGGTATCAGAGTAGGATACACCTTGGTAACCTAACCTAACCTTGAAACTTTAGGTGTGTGGTGATCAATAGGTAAAATAATAAAAGGCTATAGAGAAAATGTACAAGTAAGTGACAATGATAAAGAGATAAGAAAAAAAAAAAAAAAACAAGACAGGAAGCAAGTAAAACTCAATAGAACTTTATTAAAAAAAGATATTAGGAAAAAGATTTACAATATGTATTGTAAGGAGAGGAAACCTTTACAGTGGAAACCTTTATAGTAAAGATAGAAGTGTAGACACCCAATTTTGTCACCCTTCCCCGTCTTTGATGACATAAGGATCTTGGACGCGACATTCGTTTCCAATCTACAAAGATTATAACTGACTGAGGTAACTATTCCCAGAAATATTCCACACTCACCCAAAATTCCAAGAAAATCCATGCGAATGAAAAGAAGGGTCCAATTATGACATTTCATATATGAAGGAATCTAGACAAAGTGACCACACAGATGCATAGTACTCAAAATTATGATTCCAACGATATATGGTACTTCAAAATCAGACCATCGGATCTCCCACAATCATTCCTGAAAATCGCACTTTAAGTGCCCAAACCCCGCCCATGCGAGAACCCATGCCTTGACTTGAGTGCCCAAACCCCACCCATGCGAGCACCCATGCCTTACCTTGACTACCCAAACTATGCCCATGCAAGCCCTGTGTGCACATGGCCAAGCCCCACTTGCACATAACCAAGCCTCGTGTGCACTTGACCAAGGCCCACTTGCACACGGCCAAGCCCCATGTGCACATAACCAAACCCCGCGTGCACTCAACCGTGCAATCGATCGAGCCTCACGTGTATCCGACTATGTCCCGTTCATTCCTAGCTGAGTTCCTGCACCCATGCCAAAGCCCAAACACCCATGCCGAAGCCTGAACACCCATGCAGTAGCCCCATCACCACTGCTAGAGCTCCTGCGACCTTGCAGGAGCCCTAACGGCCCTACTGGAGCTCCAACACCCATACTGGAGTTCCAACATCCCCACTGGACCTCTAGGACCTCTACCATGGCTTTTGTACCCCTACTAAAACATCTACCGCTCCCGTTGATGATTAAAATCCCCCTTAGGGCAGCCAGATCAAAGAAGGAATTCCCTCTTCACCCACCTGTGTACCCTACACTGCCCCACTAGCGTACCCTACACCGCAACCTCCTATTGTTCTAAAAAGGAATCTTTTTACCTTATTGGTCCAAAAAAATTACCCTTCACCCCATTGGCTATTTTTTATTACCCTTCACCCCATCGGTCCAAAATTTCTTACTTTTACCCTTACTTTTTACTACCATTGGTTAAGAAATTTCTCTCTCCTCCCTATTGGTTCAAAAATTCTATAAATACCCTCCTCTATTAACAAAAAACACCAACATACCCCACAACAACCCATAATAGTGAAGCTCTACCTTCTCTCTTCCCCTTTTTCCCCTTGAGGTTTTTCAAGTCTTCGGAGAGATCTTCATAAGATTTGAAGTTTTCTTTAGATTTTCAAAGTGTTCTTCGAGCCTTCAAAACTCTTTAATCCTTCACTTTTTTTAGTGAGATTTTTGTGTAGGAAAATTTTCCCCTTATTCTCCCAACCCCTTTTTTGAGGTTCTTTCAGTCTACGGAGAGAACTTCATAAGATTCCTTCGAATCTTTGAAGTGTTCTTCGAGCCTTCGAAGTTCTTCAACCATTTAGGTTTTCAGCCCATCCCTAGTAGAAGCTCTGTCTGAGTGCCACCTCAGCCTAGCCCTCCCATAGCCTATCCTCAGAAGAAGCTATTTCGGTGTGCCACATCATCCTAGCCCTACCATAACCTATCCCCAGTGGAAGCTCTACCGGAGTGCCACCTCAGCCTAGCCCTCCCATAGCCTATCCCCGTGGAAGCTCTATCGGATTGCCACCTCAACCTAGCCCTCCCATAGCCTATCCCCAGCAGAAGCTTTGTCAGAGTGCCACCTTAGCCAAAATCCAAAAGTGACCGTTCCTAGCTGAAAGTCTGTCTGAATATCATCATAGTTAGCATATCTTGAGAAAGGAAGTTGGAGGTCACGACCATCTTCCCCTGAGCCAAGAGAATATACAAGAAACTTTGTATCAACATCATCCAGGGGTCCACCCCTCTTTACCCGAAATAGGGGTCAAGCTCAGGTATAATTTCTCTATAGAATTAGCACAATGTGGACTTTATAAGACCTTGTTTTAGTGTACATTGTCATTTAAATTTAGTCAATGTAAATATGTGTGATAACTTAGCCATACATGTGGAATAGGAATAATTGTGGAAAATGTTCATTCTTAAGCATCTAGTAGGAAGACTGGTTGAACCGGGCAGATTGGACGCCTAACACCTTCCCAATTCTGTAACCTAACACTTACCCTAAATCTTTAGACCAGACCAAATTTTGGGCCCTTTTCTCAGGAGTTGGGCCCACCCTCGGGTCCTAGACCCATAACCCTAGGTGGTGACTCAAAACCCTTTTGCATGATCCCGATCCCTATAGTGGACCATCATCAAATCCCCGTCTTAAAGGATGAACCTTACACTTATACGAAATATGCCTCCACGTATCTTTGTGTTGCGATAAGGCAATACAGAGCTCGCAAGTCAAACACACATGACACACCCCTCCCTCATAAAAGAGAAAGAGAGGAGAGAGGATAGAATTAATGCAAGCCTTTTTCTTTTGTCCCCACCAAGGACAGAACGGTGACCCATCTTCTCTGGCAGCTAGCCTCACAGCAGCGACTCCACTGGGGATAAATGTCCAGCTTCCGACACTAGATGCTGCCATTAAATGCAAGAACATTTTCCACCACATTTATTTGAAAACATGTTTGGCTAACCCCATGTTTATACTTGAACTGGCTAATTGTATCATAAATCGTGCTCGAAGTGAAATCATTTGGCGAGGGACTCTCTGTCATGCCCGTACCCTCGGGGAGGTTAGTGCATGTCATGGAGAGTACTCTGAGAGCAAATGGTAGTCGCTTCCTATATAATAGTGTGGGGTATTATTAAATGATGAGGATGTTCATAATTATGCTAGCACCCTCAGGGGGGTCCATGCACTTTATGATGTTCCGAGATCAAATAATGATATTCCCGCTGTAATACCCCGCTTCTTAAACCCGGTCTGATTTCGCGATTGAACCGGTTTAACCATGCAGAAACCGAGCCAGAGGATATTAGAGCGGGCTCCTTATGGGCTATGATGGCACGGGTGACCTTAAACACCGGCTGGCCCGACAAGTCCGAGCCAGTGCCAGAAGAGACGGGAGTGCCCAAACCGTGTACGTGCACCTACCATAAGGCTATGTACGGATAAAACAGGTATTATATCCGTATTTTAAGGTATATACGTATGCTACATCGTATGCTTGGGGTGGGGTTCGCGCCGAGGTCCGAACCCGGTCAAAATCCAAGTCTTGGCTCTCAGGTGGGTAGGACAGGTGGGTACACCCACCCACCTGAGTGACCCATCCAAGACTATTCACTTAATTAGGAATAGTATATAAGGCTTTATGATTTCTTTTCTTTCCATTTATTACCCTCGTACGTTGGTGAGAAAAGTAAAGAGGAGAGAGAAAAGAAAGGGGAGAAGAAAGGAAGGGAAGGAAGAGGAAGAAAAGGGGGATTTCAGCGGCGCCGAAGCTCGATCTTGCCATTCCGGTGCCGGGAGAGTAATCTTCAACTCTAGATCTACAGTTGGAGGTAAGAAAAGTTGGGTTTTATGAACATTCACCATCCCCAAGCTTTAAACCCTTGATTCGAGTATGGTTTCTTGAGATCTTGTAAATACCCTTTGAAATGATGAATCTAAGGTTTAATAGATGATTTATGTGTTGATCTTGAAGGATTTGAAGAGATATTGACAAGGTAGAAGGAGCATTGTGAGTTGGAAGTGATTTGAAGGGTTTGAAGTCATTTTTGGGCAAAGAAGGTAAGATGGTTTCCCTCACTTGAATCTAACCTAGATCTAGGTTAGAACCATCCTATAGGACCTTGAGGGTGTGAAGAATGGGTGGGGAAAAGCCCCATTTGATTCCCCAAAGAATGGAGAAAATGGGGAAGAAACAGTGTCTTTCCCGCCAAAACCGGTGGGTACAACCGGCGGGTACCTACCCGCCTGTGGGTACCCACCTGAGAAGGCAGGGGGGCCTTCAGGCCTAACCGACGGGTACAACCGGCGGGTAGGTACCCGCCGGTCTTGGCAAAGGGGCCCCTAGCCCAACCGACGGGTACAACCGGCGGGTATAACCGGCGGGTACCTACCCGCCGGTCATAACCGGTGGGTAAAACCGGTGGGTAGACAGCCCACCTGTCTGACCCACCCGTGTGGCCCCGAATGTGATCCTTATGTCCGATCGAACCCAAATCGGACGTGTGACCTTCTTTTGACGTTTTAAACACGATTTTGACATTGGATTTCATTAATTTTGATTCTAAAATGGTGAAGTACTAACCCCGCTCAATTATGTTAGGTTCACCAAATCCTACCCGATTCGCTCCGGATCTCACCCGTACCGAACGGGAATCCTTGTACGCTACAAGTAAGTGGGGAGAGGACGTTTGGCCTTGTTTCAAGGCATTTGTTTGGCATTCATATAATTATATCTAATCTAGTCATGTCATCATGAATATGCTATATAGATTAGTCATTCCACACATTGATGTGCATATATGCTATGTTTACTTTTCAAATGCAAATTGAATGAGATGTTTATATGTTGAATGTGGGCATCATGGTGCATAATGCATTGATAGATTAGATGCCGTGGTCGGCTTGGAAACGAATGCATTGGTGGCCCGTGGTATGGGACACGGAGGCACTATGCAGTCATACTATTGTCATATAGGAGCATGCGGTATTAGGATTCTCACCATCCCGTGCTACGACCCTTCCCAACAGGGGTTAAGGTGTTGGGTTGCCATTTGGGGGGAAGCAGGGGTCGCGGTTGTCGAACACTGTGGCGGTTAGGCATTACGC